>NW_027227528.1:0-35302 GCF_037783145.1 Equus przewalskii | reverse complement strand
GACACACCAGAACCAAGTGCCGGAGACGCCGGAAGCACCTGCCGAGCATGCCGGAGCCACCTGCTCGACTCGCCAGAAACACCTGCCGGACACGCCAAAATCACCTGCCGGGTATGCCAGAACCACCTGGCGGACACTACGGAATCACCTGCCGCGCATGCCGGAACCACCTCTCAGACGTGCCGGAAGCACGTGCCGGACACGCCGGAAACACCTACCGGACAGACCGGAACCACCTGCCAAGAACGCCGGAGCCACCTGTTCGACTCGCTGGAACCACCTGCCGGACAGGCCAATATCAACTGCTGGCTATGCCAGAACCACCTGGGGGACAGTCCGGGATCACCTGCCAGCCACGGTGGAACCACCTCTCAGATGTACCAGAACCACCTGCCGGAGAAGCTGGAAACACGTCCTTGACAGACTGGAACCACGTGACGGCCATGCCTGAACCACCTGCCGAGCACGGCGGAACCACCTGCCGGACACGCCAAAATCACCCGCGGGCTACGCCAGAACCACTTGGACGACTCTCCGAAATGACCTGCCGGGCATGTTGGAACCACCTCTCTGACGTGCCAGAAGCACGTGGCGGACAGTCCGGAATCACCTGTTGGGCATACGCAACCACCTCTGACACGTACCAGAACCACGTGCCGTGCACGCCGGAACCACCTACCGGACAGACCGGAATCAACTTTTGGGCATGCCGGAACCACAAGTCAGATGTGCCAGAAACACGTGCTGGAGACGCCGGAAGCACCTGCCGAGCACGTCGCAACCACCTGCTCAACTTGCCTGAACCACCTGCCGGACACGCCAAAGTCACCTGCCCGCTACACCAGCACCACTTCGGGGACAAGCCGGAATCACGTGAGGGGCATGCCGGCACAGCCTCTCAGACTGAACCTCGTGCCGGACACCACAGAACCACCTGCCGGACAGACCGGAACCAACTGCCGGACACGCCGGAACCACCGGCTCGACCCGCCGGAACGACCGCTGGACATGCAAAATCACCTGCCGGCTACGCCGGAAACACTTGGCGAACACTCCGGAATCACCTGCCGGGCATGCCGGAACCACCTCTCAGATATGCCAGAACCACGTGCCAATGACCCCGGAAGCACCTGCCGAGCACGCCGGAACCACCTGCTCGACTCGCCAGAACCACCTGCCGGACACGCAAAAATCACCTGCCGGCTACGCCACAACCAGTTGGGGAACACTTCGGAATCACCTGCCGGGCTTGCTGGAACCACCTGCCGGTCATGCCAAAATCACCTGCCAACTACGCCAGTACCACTTGGCGGACACTGTGGAAACACCTGTCGGGCCGGCCGGAACCACATCTCAGACGTGCCAGAACCATGTGCATGAGATGCTGGAACCACACCCCGAACAGACGGAAAACACCTGCCAGACCCGTCTGAACAACCTGCCGAGCACGCCGGAGCCACCTGCTCGACTCGCCGGAACCACCTACCTGACATGCCCAAATCACCAGCCGGGTATGCCAGAACCACTTGGCGGACACTCCGGAATCATCTGCCGGACATGCCGGAACCAGCTCTCAGACACACCAGAACCACGTGCCGGAGACGCCGGAAGCACCTGCCGAGCATGCCGGAGCCACCTGCTCGACTCGCCAGAAACACCTGCCGGACACGCCAAAATCACCTGCCGGGTACGCCAGAACCACCTGGCGGACACTCCGAAACCACCTGTCGCGCATGCCGGAACCACCTCTCAGACGTGCCGGAAGCACGTGCCGGACACGCCGGAATCACCTACCGGACAGACCGGAACCACCTGCCGAGCACGCCGGAGCCACCTGTTCGACTCGCTGGAACCACCTGCCGGACAGGCCAATATCAACTGCTGGCTATGCCAGAACCACCTGGGGGACGGTCCGGAATCACCTGCCAGCCATGGCGGAACCACCTCTCAGACGTACCAGAACCACCTGCCGGAGAAGCTGGAAACACGTCCTGGACAGTCTGGAACCACCTGCCGGCCAAGCCTGAACCACCTGCCAAGCACAACGGAACAAGCTGCCAGACACGCCAAAATCACCTGCGTGTTATGCCAGAACCACTTGGAGGACTCTCTGGGATGACCTGCCGGGCATGCCGGAACCACCTCTCAGACGTGCCAGAACCATGTGGCGGACAGTCCGGAATCACCTGTTGGGCATGCGCAACCACCTCTGAGACGTACCAGAACCACATGCCGTGCAGGCTGGAACCACCTACCGGACAGACCGGAATCACCTTTCGGGCATGCCGGAACCACCTGTCAGATGTGCCAGAAACACGTGCCGGAGACGCCGGAAGCACCTGCCAAGCACGTTGGAACCACCTGCTCAACTCGCCTGAACCACCTGCCGGACATGCCAAAATCACCTGCCGACTATGCCAGAACCACTTGGCGAACACTCCGGAATCACTTGCCGGGCATGCAGGAACCACCTCTCAGACATGCCAGAACCCCGTGCCAATGACCCCGGAAGCACCAGCCGAGCACGCCGGAACCACCTGCTCGACTCGCCAGAACCACCTGCCGATCACGCAAAAATCACCTGCCGGCTACGCCACAACCAGTTGGTGAACACTTTGGAATCACCTGCCAGGCTTGCTGGAACCACCTGCCAGTCATGCCAAAATCACCTGCCAACTACGCCAGAACCGCTTGGCGGACACTGCGGAAACACCTGTCGGGCCGGCTGGAACCACATCTCAGACGTGCCAGAAACGTGTTCATGAGATGCTGGAACCACACCCCGAACAGACGGATACCACCTGCCAGAACCGCCTGAACCACCTGCTGAGCACGCCGGAACCACCTGCTCGACTCACCGGTACCACCTCCCTGACACGCCAAAATCACCTGCTGGGTCTGCCAGAACCACTTGGCGGACACTCCGGAATCATCTGCCGGACATGCCGGAACCAGCTCTCAGACACACCAGAACCAAGTGCCGGAGACGCCGGAAGCACCTGCCGAGCATGCCGGAGCCACCTGCTCGACTCGCCAGAAACACCTGCCGGACACGCCAAAATCACCTGCCGGGTATGCCAGAACCACCTGGCGGACACTACGGAATCACCTGCCGCGCATGCCGGAACCACCTCTCAGACGTGCCGGAAGCACGTGCCGGACACGCCGGAAACACCTACCGGACAGACCGGAACCACCTGCCAAGAACGCCGGAGCCACCTGTTCGACTCGCTGGAACCACCTGCCGGACAGGCCAATATCAACTGCTGGCTATGCCAGAACCACCTGGGGGACAGTCCGGGATCACCTGCCAGCCATGGTGGAACCACCTCTCAGACGTACCAGAACCACCTGCCGGAGAAGCTGGAAACACGTCCTGGACAGACTGGAACCACGTGACGGCCATGCCTGAACCACCTGCCGAGCACGGCGGAACCACCTGCCGGACACGCCAAAATCACCCGCGGGCTACGCCAGAACCACTTGGACGACTCTCCGAAATGACCTGCCGGGCATGTTGGAACCACCTCTCAGACGTGCCAGAAGCACGTGGCGGACAGTCCGGAATCACCTGTTGGGCATACGCAACCACCTCTGACACGTACCAGAACCACGTGCCGTGCACGCCGGAACCACCTACCGGACAGACCGGAATCAACTTTTGGGCATGCCGGAACCACCAGTCAGATGTGCCAGAAACACGTGCCGGAGACGCCGGAAGCACCTGCCGAGCACGTCGCAACCACCTGCTCAACTCGCCTGAACCACCTGCCGGACACGCCAAAATCACCTGCCCGCTACACCAGCACCACTTCGGGGACAAGCCGGAATCACGTGAGGGGCATGCCGGCACAGCCTCTCAGACTGAACCTCGTGCCGGACACCACAGAACCACCTGCCGGACAGACCGGAACCACCTGCCGGACACGCCGGAACCACCGGCTCGACCCGCCGGAACGACCGCTGGACATGCAAAATCACCTGCCGGCTACGCCGGAAACACTTGGCGAACACTCCGGAATCACCTGCCGGGCATGCCGGAACCACCTCTCAGATATGCCAGAACCACGTGCCAATGACCCCGGAAGCACCTGCCGAGCACGCCGGAACCACCTGCTCGACTCGCCAGAACCACCTGCCGGACACGCAAAAATCACCTGCCGGCTACGCCACAACCAGTTGGGGAACACTTCGGAATCACCTGCCGGGCTTGCTGGAACCACCTGCCGGTCATGCCAAAATCACCTGCCAACTACGCCAGTACCACTTGGCGGACACTGTGGAAACACCTGTCGGGCCGGCCGGAACCACATCTCAGACGTGCCAGAACCATGTGCATGAGATGCTGGAACCACACCCCGAACAGACGGAAAACACCTGCCAGACCCGTCTGAACAACCTGCCGAGCACGCCGGAGCCACCTGCTCGACTCGCCGGAACCACCTACCTGACATGCCCAAATCACCAGCCGGGTATGCCAGAACCACTTGGCGGACACTCCGGAATCATCTGCCGGACATGCCGGAACCAGCTCTCAGACACACCAGAACCACGTGCCGGAGACGCCGGAAGCACCTGCCGAGCATGCCGGAGCCACCTGCTCGACTCGCCAGAAACACCTGCCGGACACGCCAAAATCACCTGCCGGGTACGCCAGAACCACCTGGCGGACACTCCGAAACCACCTGTCGCGCATGCCGGAACCACCTCTCAGACGTGCCGGAAGCACGTGCCGGACACGCCGGAATCACCTACCGGACAGACCGGAACCACCTGCCGAGCACGCCGGAGCCACCTGTTCGACTCGCTGGAACCACCTGCCGGACAGGCCAATATCAACTGCTGGCTATGCCAGAACCACCTGGGGGACGGTCCGGAATCACCTGCCAGCCATGGCGGAACCACCTCTCAGACGTACCAGAACCACCTGCCGGAGAAGCTGGAAACACGTCCTGGACAGTCTGGAACCACCTGCCGGCCAAGCCTGAACCACCTGCCAAGCACAACGGAACAACCTGCCAGACACGCCAAAATCACCTGCGTGTTATGCCAGAACCACTTGGAGGACTCTCTGGGATGACCTGCCGGGCATGCCGGAACCACCTCTCAGACGTGCCAGAACCATGTGGCGGACAGTCCGGAATCACCTGTTGGGCATGCGCAACCACCTCTGAGACGTACCAGAACCACATGCCGTGCAGGCTGGAACCACCTACCGGACAGACCGGAATCACCTTTCGGGCATGCCGGAACCACCTGTCAGATGTGCCAGAAACACGTGCCGGAGACGCCGGAAGCACCTGCCAAGCACGTTGGAACCACCTGCTCAACTCGCCTGAACCACCTGCCGGACATGCCAAAATCACCTGCCGACTATGCCAGAACCACTTGGCGAACACTCCGGAATCACTTGCCGGGCATGCAGGAACCACCTCTCAGACATGCCAGAACCCCGTGCCAATGACCCCGGAAGCACCAGCCGAGCACGCCGGAACCACCTGCTCGACTCGCCAGAACCACCTGCCGATCACGCAAAAATCACCTGCCGGCTACGCCACAACCAGTTGGTGAACACTTTGGAATCACCTGCCAGGCTTGCTGGAACCACCTGCCAGTCATGCCAAAATCACCTGCCAACTACGCCAGAACCGCTTGGCGGACACTGCGGAAACACCTGTCGGGCCGGCTGGAACCACATCTCAGACGTGCCAGAAACGTGTTCATGAGATGCTGGAACCACACCCCGAACAGACGGATACCACCTGCCAGAACCGCCTGAACCACCTGCTGAGCACGCCGGAACCACCTGCTCGACTCACCGGTACCACCTCCCTGACACGCCAAAATCACCTGCTGGGTATGCCAGAACCACTTGGCGGACACTCCGGAATCATCTGCCGGACATGCCGGAACCAGCTCTCAGACACACCAGAACCAAGTGCCGGAGACGCCGGAAGCACCTGCCGAGCATGCCGGAGCCACCTGCTCGACTCGCCAGAAACACCTGCCGGACACGCCAAAATCACCTGCCGGGTATGCCAGAACCACCTGGCGGACACTACGGAATCACCTGCCGCGCATGCCGGAACCACCTCTCAGACGTGCCGGAAGCACGTGCCGGACACGCCGGAAACACCTACCGGACAGACCGGAACCACCTGCCAAGAACGCCGGAGCCACCTGTTCGACTCGCTGGAACCACCTGCCGGACAGGCCAATATCAACTGCTGGCTATGCCAGAACCACCTGGGGGACAGTCCGGGATCACCTGCCAGCCATGGTGGAACCACCTCTCAGACGTACCAGAACCACCTGCCGGAGAAGCTGGAAACACGTCCTGGACAGACTGGAACCACGTGACGGCCATGCCTGAACCACCTGCCGAGCACGGCGGAACCACCTGCCGGACACGCCAAAATCACCCGCGGGCTACGCCAGAACCACTTGGACGACTCTCCGAAATGACCTGCCGGGCATGTTGGAACCACCTCTCAGACGTGCCAGAAGCACGTGGCGGACAGTCCGGAATCACCTGTTGGGCATACGCAACCACCTCTGACACGTACCAGAACCACGTGCCGTGCACGCCGGAACCACCTACCGGACAGACCGGAATCAACTTTTGGGCATGCCGGAACCACCAGTCAGATGTGCCAGAAACACGTGCCGGAGACGCCGGAAGCACCTGCCGAGCACGTCGCAACCACCTGCTCAACTCGCCTGAACCACCTGCCGGACACGCCAAAGTCACCTGCCCGCTACACCAGCACCACTTCGGGGACAAGCCGGAATCACGTGAGGGGCATGCCGGCACAGCCTCTCAGACTGAACCTCGTGCCGGACACCACAGAACCACCTGCCGGACAGACCGGAACCACCTGCCGGACACGCCGGAACCACCGGCTCGACCCGCCGGAACGACCGCTGGACATGCAAAATCACCTGCCGACTATGCCAGAACCACTAGGCGAACACTCCGGAATCACTTGCCGGGCATGCAGGAACCACCTCTCAGACATGCCAGAACCCCGTGCCAATGACCCCGGAAGCACCAGCCGAGCACGCCGGAACCACCTGCTCGACTCGCCAGAACCACCTGCCGGACACGCAAAAATCACCTGCCGGCTACGCCACAACCAGTTGGTGAACACTTTGGAATCACCTGCCAGGCTTGCTGGAACCACCTGCCAGTCATGCCAAAATCACCTGCCAACTACGCCAGAACCGCTTGGCGGACACTTCGGAAACACCTGTCGGGCCGGCTGGAACCACATCTCAGACGTGCCAGAAACGTGTTCATGAGATGCTGGAACCACACCCCGAACAGACGGATACCACCTGCCAGAACCACCTGAACCACCTGCTGAGCAGGCCGGAACCACCTGCTCGACTCACCGGTACCACCTCCCTGACACGCCAAAATCCCCTGCTGGGTATGCCAGAACCACTTGGCGGACACTCCGGAATCATCTGCCGGACATGCCGGAACCAGCTCTCAGACACACCAGAACCAAGTGCCGGAGACGCCGGAAGCACCTGCCGAGCATGCCGGAGCCACCTGCTCGACTCGCCAGAAACACCTGCCGGACACGCCAAAATCACCTGCCGGGTATGCCAGAACCACCTGGCGGACACTACGGAATCACCTGCCGCGCATGCCGGAACCACCTCTCAGACGTGCCGGAAGCACGTGCCGGACACGCCGGAAACACCTACCGGACAGACCGGAACCACCTGCCAAGAACGCCGGAGCCACCTGTTCGACTCGCTGGAACCACCTGCCGGACAGGCCAATATCAACTGCTGGCTATGCCAGAACCACCTGGGGGACAGTCCGGGATCACCTGCCAGCCATGGTGGAACCACCTCTCAGACGTACCAGAACCACCTGCCGGAGAAGCTGGAAACACGTCCTGGACAGACTGGAACCACGTGACGGCCATGCCTGAAACACCTGCCGAGCACGGCGGAACCACCTGCCGGACACGCCAAAATCACCCGCGGGCTACGCCAGAACCACTTGGACGACTCTCCGAAATGACCTGCCGTGCATGTTGGAACCACCTCTCAGACGTGCCAGAAGCACGTGGCGGACAGTCCGGAATCACCTGTTGGGCATACGCAACCACCTCTGACACGTACCAGAACCACGTGCCGTGCATGCCGGAACCACCTACCGGACAGACCGGAATCAACTTTTGGGCATGCCGGAACCACCAGTCAGATGTGCCAGAAACACGTGCCGGAGACGCCGGAAGCACCTGCCGAGCACGTCGCAACCACCTGCTCAACTCGCCTGAACCACCTGCCGGACATGCCAAAGTCACCTGCCCGCTACACCAGCACCACTTTGGGGACAAGCCGGAATCACGTGAGGGGCATGCCGGCACAGCCTCTCAGACTGAACCTCGTGCCGGACACCACAGAACCACCTGCCGGACAGACCGGAACCACCTGCCGGACACGCCGGAACCACCGGCTCGACCCGCCGGAACGACCGCTGGACATGCAAAATCACCTGCCGGCTACGCCGGAAACACTTGGCGAACACTCCGGAATCACCTGCCGGGCATGCCGGAACCACCTCTCAGATATGCCAGAACCACGTGCCAATGACCCCGGAAGCACCTGCCGAGCACGCCGGAACCACCTGCTCGACTCGCCAGAACCACCTGCCGGACACGCAAAAATCACCTGCCGGCTACGCCACAACCAGTTGGGGAACACTTCGGAATCACCTGCCGGGCTTGCTGGAACCACCTGCCGGTCATGCCAAAATCACCTGCCAACTACGCCAGTACCACTTGGCGGACACTGTGGAAACACCTGTCGGGCCGGCCGGAACCACATCTCAGACGTGCCAGAACCATGTGCATGAGATGCTGGAACCACACCCCGAACAGACGGAAAACACCTGCCAGACCCGTCTGAACAACCTGCCGAGCACGCCGGAGCCACCTGCTCGACTCGCCGGAACCACCTACCTGACATGCCCAAATCACCAGCCGGGTATGCCAGAACCACTTGGCGGACACTCCGGAATCATCTGCCGGACATGCCGGAACCAGCTCTCAGACACACCAGAACCACGTGCCGGAGACGCCGGAAGCACCTGCCGAGCATGCCGGAGCCACCTGCTCGACTCGCCAGAAACACCTGCCGGACACGCCAAAATCACCTGCCGGGTACGCCAGAACCACCTGGCGGACACTCCGAAACCACCTGTCGCGCATGCCGGAACCACCTCTCAGACGTGCCGGAAGCACGTGCCGGACACGCCGGAATCACCTACCGGACAGACCGGAACCACCTGCCGAGCACGCCGGAGCCACCTGTTCGACTCGCTGGAACCACCTGCCGGACAGGCCAATATCAACTGCTGGCTATGCCAGAACCACCTGGGGGACAGTCCGGGATCACCTGCCAGCCATGGTGGAACCACCTCTCAGACGTACCAGAACCACCTGCCGGAGAAGCTGGAAACACGTCCTGGACAGACTGGAACCACGTGACGGCCATGCCTGAACCACCTGCCGAGCACGGCGGAACCACCTGCCGGACACGCCAAAATCACCTGCGGGCTATGCCAGAACCACTTGGACGACTCTCCGAAATGACCTGCCGGGCATGTTGGAACCACCTCTCAGACGTGCCAGAAGCACGTGGCGGACAGTCCGGAATCACCTGTTGGGCATACGCAACCACCTCTGACACGTACCAGAACCACGTGCCGTGCACGCCGGAACCACCTACCGGACAGACCGGAATCAACTTTTGGGCATGCCGGAACCACCAGTCAGATGTGCCAGAAACACGTGCCGGAGACGCCGGAAGCACCTGCCGAGCACGTCGCAACCACCTGCTCAACTCGCCTGAACCACCTGCCGGACACGCCAAAATCACCTGCCCGCTACACCAGCACCACTTCGGGGACAAGCCGGAATCACGTGAGGGGCATGCCGGCACAGCCTCTCAGACTGAACCTCGTGCCGGACACCACAGAACCACCTGCCGGACAGACCGGAACCACCTGCCGGACACGCCGGAACCACCGGCTCGACCCGCCGGAACGACCGCTGGACATGCAAAATCACCTGCCGGCTACGCCGGAAACACTTGGCGAACACTCCGGAATCACCTGCCGGGCATGCCGGAACCACCTCTCAGACATGCCAGAACCACGTGCCAATGACCCCGGAAGCACCTGCCGAGCACGCCGGAACCACCTGCTCGACTCGCCAGAACCACCTGCCGGACACGCAAAAATCACCTGCCGGCTACGCCACAACCAGTTGGGGAACACTTCGGAATCACCTGCCGGGCTTGCTGGAACCACCTGCCGGTCATGCCAAAATCACCTGCCAACTACGCCAGTACCGCTTGGCGGACACTGTGGAAACACCTGTCGGGCCGGCCGGAACCACATCTCAGACGTGCCAGAACCATGTGCATGAGATGCTGGAACCACACCCCGAACAGACGGAAAACACCTGCCAGACCCGTCTGAACAACCTGCCGAGCACGCCGGAGCCACCTGCTCGACTCGCCGGAACCACCTACCTGACATGCCAAAATCACCTGCCGGGTATGCCAGAACCACTTGGCGGACACTCCGGAATCATCTGCCGGACATGCCGGAACCAGCTCTCAGACACACCAGAACCACGTGCCGGAGACGCCGGAAGCACCTGCCGAGCATGCCGGAGCCACCTGCTCGACTCGCCAGAAACACCTGCCGGACACGCCAAAATCACCTGCCGGGTACGCCAGAACCACCTGGCGGACACTCCGAAACCACCTGTCGCGCATGCCGGAACCACCTCTCAGACGTGCCGGAAGCACGTGCCGGACACGCCGGAATCACCTACCGGACAGACCGGAACCACCTGCCGAGCACGCCGGAGCCACCTGTTCGACTCGCTGGAACCACCTGCCGGACAGGCCAATATCAACTGCTGGCTATGCCAGAACCACCTGGGGGACGGTCCGGAATCACCTGCCAGCCATGGCGGAACCACCTCTCAGACGTACCAGAACCACCTGCCGGAGAAGCTGGAAACACGTCCTGGACAGTCTGGAACCACCTGCCGGCCAAGCCTGAACCACCTGCCAAGCACAACGGAACAACCTGCCAGACACGCCAAAATCACCTGCGTGTTATGCCAGAACCACTTGGAGGACTCTCTGGGATGACCTGCCGGGCATGCCGGAACCACCTCTCAGACGTGCCAGAACCATGTGGCGGACAGTCCGGAATCACCTGTTGGGCATGCGCAACCACCTCTGAGACGTACCAGAACCACATGCCGTGCAGGCTGGAACCACCTACCGGACAGACCGGAATCACCTTTCGGGCATGCCGGAACCACCTGTCAGATGTGCCAGAAACACGTGCCGGAGACGCCGGAAGCACCTGCCAAGCACGTTGGAACCACCTGCTCAACTCGCCTGAACCACCTGCCGGACATGCCAAAATCACCTGCCGACTATGCCAGAACCACTTGGCGAACACTCCGGAATCACTTGCCGGGCATGCAGGAACCACCTCTCAGACATGCCAGAACCCCGTGCCAATGACCCCGGAAGCACCAGCCGAGCACGCCGGAACCACCTGCTCGACTCGCCAGAACCACCTGCCGATCACGCAAAAATCACCTGCCGGCTACGCCACAACCAGTTGGTGAACACTTTGGAATCACCTGCCAGGCTTGCTGGAACCACCTGCCGGTCATGCCAAAATCACCTGCCAACTACGCCAGAACCGCTTGGCGGACACTGCGGAAACACCTGTCGGGCCGGCTGGAACCACATCTCAGACGTGCCAGAAACGTGTTCATGAGATGCTGGAACCACACCCCGAACAGACGGATACCACCTGCCAGAACCGCCTGAACCACCTGCTGAGCACGCCGGAACCACCTGCTCGACTCACCGGTACCACCTCCCTGACACGCCAAAATCACCTGCTGGGTATGCCAGAACCACTTGGCGGACACTCCGGAATCATCTGCCGGACATGCCGGAACCAGCTCTCAGACACACCAGAACCAAGTGCCGGAGACGCCGGAAGCACCTGCCGAGCATGCCGGAGCCACCTGCTCGACTCGCCAGAAACACCTGCCGGACACGCCAAAATCACCTGCCGGGTATGCCAGAACCACCTGGCGGACACTACGGAATCACCTGCCGCGCATGCCGGAACCACCTCTCAGACGTGCCGGAAGCACGTGCCGGACACGCCGGAAACACCTACCGGGCAGACCGGAACCACCTGCCAAGAACTCCAGAGCCACCTGTTCGACTCGCTGGAACCACCTGCCGGACAGGCCAATATCAACTGCTGGCTATGCCAGAACCACCTGGGGGACAGTCCGGGATCACCTGCCAGCCATGGCGGAACCACCTCTCAGACGTACCAGAACCACCTGCCGGAGAAGCTGGAAACACGTCCTGGACAGACTGGAACCACGTGACGGCCATGCCTGAACCACCTGCCGAGCACGGCGGAACCACCTGCCGGACACGCCAAAATCACCCGCGGGCTACGCCAGAACCACTTGGACGACTCTCCGAAATGACCTGCCGGGCATGTTGGAACCACCTCTCAGACGTGCCAGAAGCACGTGGCGGACAGTCCGGAATCACCTGTTGGGCATACGCAACCACCTCTGACACGTACCAGAACCACGTGCCGTGCACGCCGGAACCACCTACCGGACAGACCGGAATCAACTTTTGGGCATGCCGGAACCACCAGTCAGATGTGCCAGAAACACGTGCCGGAGACGCCGGAAGCACCTGCCGAGCACGTCGCAACCACCTGCTCAACTCGCCTGAACCACCTGCCGGACACGCCAAAGTCACCTGCCCGCTACACCAGCACCACTTCGGGGACAAGCCGGAATCACGTGAGGGGCATGCCGGCACAGCCTCTCAGACTGAACCTCGTGCCGGACACCACAGAACCACCTGCCGGACAGACCGGAACCACCTGCCGGACACGCCGGAACCACCGGCTCGACCCGCCGGAACGACCGCTGGACATGCAAAATCACCTGCCGACTATGCCAGAACCACTAGGCGAACACTCCGGAATCACTTGCCGGGCATGCAGGAACCACCTCTCAGACATGCCAGAACCCCGTGCCAATGACCCCGGAAGCACCAGCCGAGCACGCCGGAACCACCTGCTCGACTCGCCAGAACCACCTGCCGGACACGCAAAAATCACCTGCCGGCTACGCCACAACCAGTTGGTGAACACTTTGGAATCACCTGCCAGGCTTGCTGGAACCACCTGCCAGTCATGCCAAAATCACCTGCCAACTACGCCAGAACCGCTTGGCGGACACTTCGGAAACACCTGTCGGGCCGGCTGGAACCACATCTCAGACGTGCCAGAAACGTGTTCATGAGATGCTGGAACCACACCCCGAACAGACGGATACCACCTGCCAGAACCACCTGAACCACCTGCTGAGCAGGCCGGAACCACCTGCTCGACTCACCGGTACCACCTCCCTGACACGCCAAAATCCCCTGCTGGGTATGCCAGAACCACTTGGCGGACACTCCGGAATCATCTGCCGGACATGCCGGAACCAGCTCTCAGACACACCAGAACCAAGTGCCGGAGACGCCGGAAGCACCTGCCGAGCATGCCGGAGCCACCTGCTCGACTCGCCAGAAACACCTGCCGGACACGCCAAAATCACCTGCCGGGTATGCCAGAACCACCTGGCGGACACTACGGAATCACCTGCCGCGCATGCCGGAACCACCTCTCAGACGTGCCGGAAGCACGTGCCGGACACGCCGGAAACACCTACCGGACAGACCGGAACCACCTGCCAAGAACGCCGGAGCCACCTGTTCGACTCGCTGGAACCACCTGCCGGACAGGCCAATATCAACTGCTGGCTATGCCAGAACCACCTGGGGGACAGTCCGGGATCACCTGCCAGCCATGGTGGAACCACCTCTCAGACGTACCAGAACCACCTGCCGGAGAAGCTGGAAACACGTCCTGGACAGACTGGAGCCACGTGACGGCCATGCCTGAACCACCTGCCGAGCACGGCGGAACCACCTGCCGGACACGCCAAAATCACCCGCGGGCTACGCCAGAACCACTTGGACGACTCTCCGAAATGACCTGCCGGGCATGTTGGAACCACCTCTCAGACGTGCCAGAAGCACGTGGCGGACAGTCCGGAATCACCTGTTGGGCATACGCAACCACCTCTGACACGTACCAGAACCACGTGCCGTGCACGCCGGAACCACCTACCGGACAGACCGGAATCAACTTTTGGGCATGCCGGAACCACCAGTCAGATGTGCCAGAAACACGTGCCGGAGACGCCGGAAGCACCTGCCGAGCACGTCGCAACCACCTGCTCAACTCGCCTGAACCACCTGCCGGACACGCCAAAATCACCTGCCCGCTACACCAGCACCACTTCGGGGACAAGCCGGAATCACGTGAGGGGCATGCCGGCACAGCCTCTCAGACTGAACCTCGTGCCGGACACCACAGAACCACCTGCCGGACAGACCGGAACCACCTGCCGGACACGCCGGAACCACCGGCTCGACCCGCCGGAACGACCGCTGGACATGCAAAATCACCTGCCGGCTACGCCGGAAACACTTGGTGAACACTCCGGAATCACCTGCCGGGCATGCCGGAACCACCTCTCAGATATGCCAGAACCACGTGCCAATGACCCCGGAAGCACCTGCCGAGCACGCCGGAACCACCTGCTCGACTCGCCGGAACCACCTACCTGACATGCCCAAATCACCAGCCGGGTATGCCAGAACCACTTGGCGGACACTCCGGAATCATCTGCCGGACATGCCGGAACCAGCTCTCAGACACACCAGAACCACGTGCCGGAGACGCCGGAAGCACCTGCCGAGCATGCCGGAGCCACCTGCTCGACTCGCCAGAAACACCTGCCGGACACGCCAAAATCACCTGCCGGGTACGCCAGAACCACCTGGCGGACACTCCGAAACCACCTGTCGCGCATGCCGGAACCACCTCTCAGACGTGCCGGAAGCACGTGCCGGACACGCCGGAATCACCTACCGGACAGACCGGAACCACCTGCCGAGCACGCCGGAGCCACCTGTTCGACTCGCTGGAACCACCTGCCGGACAGGCCAATATCAACTGCTGGCTATGCCAGAACCACCTGGGGGACGGTCCGGAATCACCTGCCAGCCATGGCGGAACCACCTCTCAGACGTACCAGAACCACCTGCCGGAGAAGCTGGAAAGACGTCCTGGACAGTCTGGAACCACCTGCCGGCCAAGCCTGAACCACCTGCCAAGCACAACGGAACAACCTGCCAGACACGCCAAAATCACCTGCGTGTTATGCCAGAACCACTTGGAGGACTCTCTGGGATGACCTGCCGGGCATGCCGGAACCACCTCTCAGACGTGCCAGAACCATGTGGCGGACAGTCCGGAATCACCTGTTGGGCATGCGCAACCACCTCTGAGACGTACCAGAACCACATGCCGTGCAGGCTGGAACCACCTACCGGACAGACCGGAATCACCTTTCGAGCATGCCGGAACCACCTGTCAGATGTGCCAGAAACACGTGCCGGAGACGCCGGAAGCACCTGCCAAGCACGTTGGAACCACCTGCTCAACTCGCCTGAACCACCTGCCGGACATGCCAAAATCACCTGCCGACTATGCCAGAACCACTTGGCGAACACTCCGGAATCACTTGCCGGGCATGCAGGAACCACCTCTCAGACATGCCAGAACCCCGTGCCAATGACCACGGAAGCACCAGCCGAGCACGCCGGAACCACCTGCTCGACTCGCCAGAACCACCTGCCGATCACGCAAAAATCACCTGCCGGCTACGCCACAACCAGTTGGTGAACACTTTGGAATCACCTGCCAGGCTTGCTGGAACCACCTGCCAGTCATGCCAAAATCACCTGCCAACTACGCCAGAACCGCTTGGCGGACACTGCGGAAACACCTGTCGGGCCGGCTGGAACCACATCTCAGACGTGCCAGAAACGTGTTCATGAGATGCTGGAACCACACCCCGAACAGACGGATACCACCTGCCAGAACCGCCTGAACCACCTGCTGAGCACGCCGGAACCACCTGCTCGACTCACCGGTACCACCTCCCTGACACGCCAAAATCACCTGCTGGGTATGCCAGAACCACTTGGCGGACACTCCGGAATCATCTGCCAGACATGCCGGAACCAGCTCTCAGACACACCAGAACCAAGTGCCGGAGACGCCGGAAGCACCTGCCGAGCATGCCGGAGCCACCTGCTCGACTCGCCAGAAACACCTGCCGGACACGCCAAAATCACCTGCCGGGTATGCCAGAACCACCTGGCGGACACTACGGAATCGCCTGCCGCGCATGCCGGAACCACCTCTCAGACGTGCCGGAAGCACGTGCCGGACACGCCGGAAACACCTACCGGACAGACCGGAACCACCTGCCAAGAACGCCGGAGCCACCTGTTCGACTCGCTGGAACCACCTGCCGGACAGGCCAATATCAACTGCTGGCTATGCCAGAACCACCTGGGGGACAGTCCGGGATCACCTGCCAGCCATGGTGGAACCACCTCTCAGACGTACCAGAACCACCTGCCGGAGAAGCTGGAAACACGTCCTGGACAGACTGGAGCCACGTGACGGCCATGCCTGAACCACCTGCCGAGCACGGCGGAACCACCTGCCGGACACGCCAAAATCACCCGCGGGCTACGCCAGAACCACTTGGACGACTCTCCGAAATGACCTGCCGGGCATGTTGGAACCACCTCTCAGACGTGCCAGAAGCACGTGGCGGACAGTCCGGAATCACCTGTTGGGCATACGCAACCACCTCTGACACGTACCAGAACCACGTGCCGTGCACGCCGGAACCACCTACCGGACAGACCGGAATCAACTTTTGGGCATGCCGGAACCACCAGTCAGATGTGCCAGAAACACGTGCCGGAGACGCCGGAAGCACCTGCCGAGCACGTCGCAACCACCTGCTCAACTCGCCTGAACCACCTGCCGGACACGCCAAAATCACCTGCCCGCTACACCAGCACCACTTCGGGGACAAGCCGGAATCACGTGAGGGGCATGCCGGCACAGCCTCTCAGACTGAACCTCGTGCCGGACACCACAGAACCACCTGCCGGACAGACCGGAACCACCTGCCGGACACGCCGGAACCACCGGCTCGACCCGCCGGAACGACCGCTGGACATGCAAAATCACCTGCCGACTATGCCAGAACCACTAGGCGAACACTCCGGAATCACTTGCCGGGCATGCATGAACCACCTCTCAGATATGCCAGAACCACGTGCCAATGACCCCGGAAGCACCTGCCGAGCACGCCGGAACCACCTGCTCGACTCGCCAGAACCACCTGCCGGACACGCAAAAATCACCTGCCGGCTACGCCACAACCAGTTGGGGAACACTTCGGAATCACCTGCCGGGCTTGCTGGAACCACCTGCCGGTCATGCCAAAATCACCTGCCAACTACGCCAGAACCGCTTGGCGGACACTGCGGAAACACCTGTCGGGCCGGCCGGAACCACATCTCAGACGTGCCAGAACCATGTGCATGAGATGCTGGAACCACACCCCGAACAGACGGAAAACACCTGCCAGACCCGTCTGAACAACCTGCCGAGCACGCCGGAGCCACCTGCTCGACTCGCCGGAACCACCTACCTGACATGCCCAAATCACCAGCCGGGTATGCCAGAACCACTTGGCGGACACTCCGGAATCATCTGCCGGACATGCCGGAACCAGCTCTCAGACACACCAGAACCACGTGCCGGAGACGCCGGAAGCACCTGCCGAGCATGCAGGAGCCACCTGCTCGACTCGCCAGAAACACCTGCCGGACACGCCAAAATCACCTGCCGGGTACGCCAGAACCACTTGGCGGACACTCCGAAACCACCTGTCGCGCATGCCGGAACCACCTCTCAGACGTGCCGGAAGCACGTGCCGGACACGCCGGAATCACCTATCGGACAGACCGGAACCACCTGCCGAGCACGCCGGAGCCACCTGTTCGACTCGCTGGAACCACCTGCCGGACAGGCCAATATCAACTGCTGGCTATGCCAGAACCACCTGGGGGACAGTCCCGGATCACCTGCCAGCCATGGCGGAACCACCTCTCAGACGTACCAGAACCACCTGCCGGAGAAGCTGGAAACACGTCCTGGACAGACTGGAACCACGTGACGGCCATGCCTGAACCACCTGCCGAGCACGGCGGAACCACCTGCCGGACACGCCAAAATCACCTGCGGGCTAGGCCAGAACCACTTGGACGACTCTCCGAAATGACCTGCCGGGCATGTTGGAACCACCTCTCTGACGTGCCAGAAGCACGTGGCGGACAGTCCGGAATCACCTGTTGGGCATACGCAACCGCCTCTGAGACGTACCAGAACCACGTGCCGTGCATGCCGGAACCACCTCTCAGACGTGCCAGAAGCACGTGCCGGACATGCCGGAATCAGGTACCGGACAGACCGGAACCACCTGCCGAGCACGCCGGAGCCACCTGTTCGACTCTCTGGAACCACCTGCCGGACAGGCCAATATCAACTGCTGGCTATGCCAGAACCACCTGGGGGACGGTCCGGAATCACCTGCCAGCCATGGCGGAACCACCTCTCAGACGTACCAGAACCACCTGCCGGAGAAGCTGGAAACACGTCCTGGACAGTCTGGAACCACCTGCCGGCCAAGCCTGAACCACCTGCCAAGCACAACGGAACAACCTGCCAGACACGCCAAAATCACCTGCGTGTTATGCCAGAACCACTTGGAGGACTCTCTGGGATGACCTGCCGGGCATGCCGGAACCACCTCTCAGACGTGCCAGAACCATGTGGCGGACAGTCCGGAATCACCTGTTGGGCATGCGCAACCACCTCTGAGACGTACCAGAACCACATGCCGTGCAGGCTGGAACCACCTACCGGACAGACCGGAATCACCTTTCGGGCATGCCGGAACCACCTGTCAGATGTGCCACAAACACGTGCCGGAGACGCCGGAAGCACCTGCCAAGCACGTTGGAACCACCTGCTCAACTCGCCTGAACCACCTGCCGGACATGCCAAAATCACCTGCCGACTATGCCAGAACCACTTGGCGAACACTCCGGAATCACTTGCCGGGCATGCAGGAACCACCTCTCAGACATGCGAGAACCCCGTGCCAATGACCCCGGAACCACCAGCCGAGCACGCCGGAACCACCTGCTCGACTCGCCAGAACCACCTGCCGATCACGCAAAAATCACCTGCCGGCTACGCCACAACCAGTTGGTGAACACTTCGGAATCACCTGCCGGGCTTGCTGGAACCACCTGCCGGTCATGACAATATCACCTGCCAACTACGCCAGAACCGCTTGGCGGACACTGCGGAAACACCTGTTGGGCCGGCTGGAACCACATCTCAGACGTGCCAGAAACGTGTTCATGATATGCTGGAACCACACCCCGAACAGACGGATACCACCTGCCAGAACCGCCTGAACCACCTGCTGAGCACGCCTGAACCACCTGCTCGACTCACCGGTACCACCTCCCTGACACGCCAAAATCACCTGCTGGGTATGCCAGAACCACTTGGCGGACACTCCGGAATCATCTGCCGGACATGCCGGAACCAGCTCTCAGACACACCAGAACCAAGTGCCGGAGACGCCGGAAGCACCTGCCGAGCATGCCGGAGCCACCTGCTCGACTCGCCAGAAACACCTGCCGGACACGCCAAAATCACCTGCCGGGTATGCCAGAACCACCTGGCGGACACTACGGAATCACCTGCCGCGCATGCCGGAACCACCTCTCAGACGTGCCGGAAGCACGTGCCGGACACGCCGGAAACACCTACCGGGCAGCACGGAACCACCTGCCAAGAACGCCAGAGCCACCTGTTCGACTCGCTGGAACCACCTGCCGGACAGGCCAATATCAACTGCTGGCTATGCCAGAACCACCTGGGGGACAGTCCGGGATCACCTGCCAGCCATGGCGGAACCACCTCTCAGACGTACCAGAACCACCTGCCGGAGAAGCTGGAAACACGTCCTGGACAGACTGGAACCACGTGACGGCCATGCCTGAACCACCTGCCGAGCACGGCGGAACCACCTGCCGGACACGCCAAAATCACCCGCGGGCTACGCCAGAACCACTTGGACGACTCTCCGAAATGACCTGCCGGGCATGTTGGAACCACCTCTCAGACGTGCCAGAAGCACGTGGCGGACAGTCCGGAATCACCTGTTGGGCATACGCAACCACCTCTGACACGTACCAGAACCATGTGCCGTGCACGCCGGAACCACCTACCGGACAGACCGGAATCAACTTTTGGGCATGCCGGAACCACCAGTCAGATGTGCCAGAAACACGTGCCGGAGACGCCGGAAGCACCTGCCGAGCACGTCGCAACCACCTGCTCAACTCGCCTGAACCAGCTGCCGGACACGCCAAAATCACCTGCCCGCTACACCAGCACCACTTCGGGGACAAGCCGGAATCACGTGAGGGGCATGCCGGCACAGCCTCTCAGACTGAACCTCGTGCCGGACACCACAGAACCACCTGCCGGACAGACCGGAACCAGCTGCCGGACACGCCGGAACCACCGGCTCGACCCGCCGGAACGACCGCTGGACATGCAAAATCACCTGCCGGCTACGCCGGAAACACTTGGCGAACACTCCGGAATCACCTGCCGGGCATGCCGGAACGACCTCTCAGATATGCCAGAACCACGTGCCAATGACCCCGGAAGCACCTGCCGAGCACGCCGGAACCACCTGCTCGACTCGCCAGAACCACCTGCCGGACGCGCAAAAATCACCTGCCGGCTACGCCACAACCAGTTGGGGAACACTTCGGAATCACCTGCCGGGCTTGCTGGAACCACCTGCCGGTCATGCCAAAATCACCTGCCAACTACGCCAGTACCACTTGGCGGACACTGTGGAAACACCTGTCGGGCCGGCCGGAACCACATCTCAGACGTGCCAGAACCATGTGCATGAGATGCTGGAACCACACCCCGAACAGACGGAAAACACCTGCCAGACCCGTCTGAACAACCTGCCGAGCACGCCGGAGCCACCTGCTCGACTCGCCGGAACCACCTACCTGACATGCCCAAATCACCAGCCGGGTATGCCAGAACCACTTGGCGGACACTCCGGAATCATCTGCCGGACATGCCGGAACCAGCTCTCAGACACACCAGAACCACGTGCCGGAGACGCCGGAAGCACCTGCCGAGCATGCCGGAGCCACCTGCTCGACTCGCCAGAAACACCTGCCGGACACGCCAAAATCACCTGCCGGGTACGCCAGAACCACCTGGCGGACACTCCCAAACCACCTGTCGCGCATGCCGGAACCACCTCTCAGACGTGCCGGAAGCACGTGCCGGACACGCCGGAATCACCTACCGGACAGACCGGAACCACCTGCCGAGCACGCCGGAGCCACCTGTTCGACTCGCTGGAACCACCTGCCGGACAGGCCAATATCAACTGCTGGCTATGCCAGAACCACCTGGGGGACGGTCCGGAATCACCTGCCAGCCATGGCGGAACCACCTCTCAGACGTACCAGAACCACCTGCCGGAGAAGCTGGAAACACGTCCTGGACAGTCTGGAACCACCTGCCGGCCAAGCCTGAACCACCTGCCAAGCACAACGGAACAACCTGCCAGACACGCCAAAATCACCTGCGTGTTATGCCAGAACCACTTGGAGGACTCTCTGGGATGACCTGCCGGGCATGCCGGAACCACCTCTCAGACGTGCCAGAACCATGTGGCGGACAGTCCGGAATCACCTGTTGGGCATGCGCAACCACCTCTGAGACGTACCAGAACCACAGGCTGTGCAGGCTGGAACCACCTACCGGACAGACCGGAATCACCTTTCGGGCATGCCGGAGCCACCTGCTCGACTCGCCAGAAACACCTGCCGGACACGCCAAAATCACCTGCCGGGTATGCCAGAACCACCTGGCGGACACTACGGAATCACCTGCCGCGCATGCCGGAACCACCTCTCAGACGTGCCGGAAGCACGTGCCGGACACGCCGGAAACACCTACCGGGCAGACCGGAACCACCTGCCAAGAACGCCAGAGCCACCTGTTCGACTCGCTGGAACCACCTGCCGGACAGGCCAATATCAACTGCTGGCTATGCCAGAACCACCTGGGGGACAGTCCGGGATCACCTGCCAGCCATGGCGGAACCACCTCTCAGACGTACCAGAACCACCTGCCGGAGAAGCTGGAAACACGTCCTGGACAGACTGGAACCACGTGACGGCCATGCCTGAACCACCTGCCGAGCACGGCGGAACCACCTGCCGGACACGCCAAAATCACCCGCGGGCTACGCCAGAACCACTTGGACGACTCTCCGAAATGACCTGCCGGGCATGTTGGAACCACCTCTCAGACGTGCCAGAAGCACGTGGCGGACAGTCCGGAATCACCTGTTGGGCATACGCAACCACCTCTGACACGTACCAGAACCACGTGCCGTGCACGCCGGAACCACCTACCGGACAGACCGGAATCAACTTTTGGGCATGCCGGAACCACCAGTCAGATGTGCCAGAAACACGTGCCGGAGACGCCGGAAGCACCTGCCGAGCACGTCGCAACCACCTGCTCGACTCGCCAGAACCACCTGCCGGACACGCCAAAATCACCTGCCCGGTACGCCAGCACCACCTGGCGGACACTCCGGAATCACCTGTCGCGCATGCCGGCACCACCTCTCAGACGTGCCGGAAGCTCGTGCCGGACACGCCGGAATCACCTACCGGACAGACCGGAACCACCTGCCGAGCACGCCGGAGCCACCTGTTCGACTCGCTGGAACCACCTGCCGGACAGGCCAATATCAACTGCTGGCTATGCCAGAACCACCTGGGGGACGGTCTGGAATCACCTGCCAGCCATGGCGGAACCACCTCTCAGACGTACCAGAACCACCTGCCGGAGAAGCTGGAAACACGTCCTGGACAGTCTGGAACCACCTGCCGGCCAAGCCTGAACCACCTGCCAAGCACAACGGAACAACCTGCCAGACACGCCAAAATCACCTGCGTGTTATGCCAGAACCACTTGGAGGACTCTCTGGGATGACCTGCCGGGCATGCCGGAACCACCTGTCAGATGTGCCAGAAACACGTGCCGGAGACGCCGGAAGCACCTGCCAAGCACGTTGGAACCACCTGCTCAACTCGCCTGAACCACCTGCCGGACATGCCAAAATCACCTGCCGACTATGCCAGAACCACTTGGCGAACACTCCGGAATCACTTGCCGGGCATGCAGGAACCACCTCTCAGACATGCCAGAACCCCGTGCCAATGACCCCGGAAGCACCAGCCGAGCACGCCGGAACCACCTGCTCGACTCGCCAGAACCACCTGCCGATCACGCAAAAATCACCTGCCGGCTACGCCACAACCAGTTGGTGAACACTTTGGAATCACCTGCCAGGCTTGCTGGAACCACCTGCCAGTCATGCCAAAATCACCTGCCAACTACGCCAGAACCGCTTGGCGGACACTGCGGAAACACCTGTCGGGCCGGCTGGAACCACATCTCAGACGTGCCAGAAACGTGTTCATGAGATGCTGGAACCACACCCCGAACAGACGGATACCACCTGCCAGAACCGCCTGAACCACCTGCTGAGCACGCCGGAACCACCTGCTCGACTCACCGGTACCACCTCCCTGACACGCCAAAATCACCTGCTGGGTATGCCAGAACCACTTGGCGGACACTCCGGAATCATCTGCCAGACATGCCGGAACCAGCTCTCAGACACACCAGAACCAAGTGCCGGAGACGCCGGAAGCACCTGCCGAGCATGCCGGAGCCACCTGCTCGACTCGCCAGAAACACCTGCCGGACACGCCAAAATCACCTGCCGGGTATGCCAGAACCACCTGGCGGACACTACGGAATCGCCTGCCGCGCATGCCGGAACCACCTCTCAGACGTGCCGGAAGCACGTGCCGGACACGCCGGAAACACCTACCGGACAGACCGGAACCACCTGCCAAGAACGCCGGAGCCACCTGTTCGACTCGCTGGAACCACCTGCCGGACAGGCCAATATCAACTGCTGGCTATGCCAGAACCACCTGGGGGACAGTCCGGGATCACCTGCCAGCCATGGTGGAACCACCTCTCAGACGTACCAGAACCACCTGCCGGAGAAGCTGGAAACACGTCCTGGACAGACTGGAGCCACGTGACGGCCATGCCTGAACCACCTGCCGAGCACGGCGGAACCACCTGCCGGACACGCCAAAATCACCCGCGGGCTACGCCAGAACCACTTGGACGACTCTCCGAAATGACCTGCCGGGCATGTTGGAACCACCTCTCAGACGTGCCAGAAGCACGTGGCGGACAGTCCGGAATCACCTGTTGGGCATACGCAACCACCTCTGACACGTACCAGAACCACGTGCCGTGCACGCCGGAACCACCTACCGGACAGACCGGAATCAACTTTTGGGCATGCCGGAACCACCAGTCAGATGTGCCAGAAACACGTGCCGGAGACGCCGGAAGCACCTGCCGAGCACGTCGCAACCACCTGCTCAACTCGCCTGAACCACCTGCCGGACACGCCAAAATCACCTGCCCGCTACACCAGCACCACTTCGGGGACAAGCCGGAATCACGTGAGGGGCATGCCGGCACAGCCTCTCAGACTGAACCTCGTGCCGGACACCACAGAACCACCTGCCGGACAGACCGGAACCACCTGCCGGACACGCCGGAACCACCGGCTCGACCCGCCGGAACGACCGCTGGACATGCAAAATCACCTGCCGACTATGCCAGAACCACTTGGCGAACACTCCGGAATCACTTGCCGGGCATGCAGGAACCACCTCTCAGACATGCCAGAACCCCGTGCCAATGACCCCGGAAGCACCAGCCGAGCACGCCGGAACCACCTGCTCGACTCGCCAGAACCACCTGCCGGACACGCAAAAATCACCTGCCGGCTACGCCACAACCAGTTGGTGAACACTTTGGAATCACCTGCCAGGCTTGCTGGAACCACCTGCCAGTCATGCCAAAATCACCTGCCAACTACGCCAGAACCGCTTGGCGGACACTGCGGAAACACCTGTCGGGCCGGCTGGAACCACATCTCAGACGTGCCAGAAACGTGTTCATGAGATGCTGGAACCACACCCCGAACAGACGGATACCACCTGCCAGAACCGCCTGAACCACCTGCCGAGCAGGCCGGAACCACCTGCTCGACTCACCGGTACCACCTCCCTGACACGCCAAAATCACCTGCTGGGTATGCCAGAACCACTTGGCGGACACTCCGGAATCATCTGCCGGACATGCCGGAACCAGCTCTCAGACACACCAGAACCAAGTGCCGGAGACGCCGGAAGCACCTGCCGAGCATGCCGGAGCCACCTGCTCGACTCGCCAGAAACACCTGCCGGACACGCCAAAATCACCTGCCGGGTACGCCAGAACCACCTGGCGGACACTCCGAAACCACCTGTCGCGCAGGCCGGAACCACCTCTCAGACGTGCCGGAAGCACGTGCCGGACACGCCGGAATCACCTACCGGACAGACCGGAACCACCTGCCAAGAACGCCGGAGCCACCTGTTCGACTCGCTGGAACCACCTGCCGGAAAGGCCAATATCAACTGCTGGCTAAGCCAGA
The DNA here is from genome assembly GCF_037783145.1 of Equus przewalskii. Lineage (NCBI taxonomy): Eukaryota > Metazoa > Chordata > Mammalia > Perissodactyla > Equidae > Equus > Equus przewalskii. The sequence goes on along the minus strand of NW_027227528.1, from coordinate 9,485 downwards.
ACCACCTGGGGGACGGTCCGGAATCACCTGCCAGCCATGGCGGAACCACCTCTCAGACGTACCAGAACCACCTGCCGGAGAAGCTGGAAACACGTCCTGGACAGTCTGGAACCACCTGCCGGCCAAGCCTGAACCACCTGCCAAGCACAACGGAACAACCTGCCAGACACGCCAAAATCACCTGCGTGTTATGCCAGAACCACTTGGAGGACTCTCTGGGATGACCTGCCGGGCATGCCGGAACCACCTCTCAGACGTGCCAGAACCATGTGGCGGACAGTCCGGAATCACCTGTTGGGCATGCGCAACCACCTCTGAGACGTACCAGAACCACATGCCGTGCAGGCTGGAACCACCTACCGGACACACCGGAATCACCTTTCGGGCATGCCGGAACCACCTGTCAGATGTGCCAGAAACACGTGCCGGAGACGCCGGAAGCACCTGCCAAGCACGTTGGAACCACCTGCTCAACTCGCCAGAACCACCTGCCGGACACGCAAAAATCATCTGCCGGCTTTGCCACAACCAGTTGGGGAACACTTCGGAATCACCTGCCGGGCTTGCTGGAACCACCTGCCAGTCATGCCAAAATCACCTGCCAACTACGCCAGTACCACTTGGCGGACACTGTGGAAACACCTGTCGGGCCGGCCGGAACCACATCTCAGACGTGCCAGAACCATGTGCATGAGATGCTGGAACCACACCCCGAACAGACGGAAAACACCTGCCAGACCTGTCTGAACAACCTGCCGAGCACGCCGGAGCCACCTGCTCGACTCGCCGGAACCACCTACCTGACATGCCCAAATCACCAGCCGGGTATGCCAGAACCACTTGGCGGACACTCCGGAATCATCTGCCGGACATGCCGGAACCAGCTGTCAGACACACCAGAACCACGTGCCAGAGACGCCGGAAGCACCTGCCGAGCATGCCGGAGCCACCTGCTCGACTCGCCAGAAACACCTGCCGGACACGCCAAAATCACCTGCCGGGTATGCCAGAACCACCTGGCGGACACTACGGAATCACCTGCCGCGCATGCCGGAACCACCTCTCAGACGTGCCGGAAGCACGTGCCGGACACGCCGGAATCACCTACCGGACAGACCGGAACCACCTGCCGAGCACGCCGGAGCCACCTGTTCGACTCGCTGGAACCACCTGCCGGACAGGCCAATATCAACTGCTGGCTATGCCAGAACCACATGGGGGATGGTCCGGAATCACCTGCCAGCCATGGCGGAACCACCTCTCAGACGTACCAGAACCACCTGCCGGAGAAGCTGGAAACACGTCCTGGACAGTCTGGAACCACCTGCCGGCCAAGCCTGAACCACCTGCCAAGCACAACGGAACAACCTGCCAGACACGCCAAAATCACCTGCGTGTTATGCCAGAACCACTTGGAGGACTCTCTGGGATGACCTGCCGGGCATGCCGGAACCACCTCTCAGACGTGCCAGAACCATGTGGCGGACAGTCCGGAATCACCTGTTGGGCATGCGCAACCACCTCTGAGACGTACCAGAACCACATGCCGTGCAGGCTGGAACCACCTAACGGACACACCGGAATCACCTTTCGGGCATGCCGGAACCACCTGTCAGATGTGCCAGAAACACGTGCCGGAGACGCCGGAAGCACCTGCCAAGCACGTTGGAACCACCTGCTCAACTCGCCTGAACCACCTGCCGGACATGCCAAAATCACCTGCCGACTATGCCAGAACCACTTGGCGAACACTCCGGAATCACTTGCCGGGCATGCAGGAACCACCTCTCAGACATGCCAGAACCCCGTGCCAATGACCCCAGAAGCACCAGCCGAGCACGCCGGAACCACCTGCTCGACTCGCCAGAACCACCTGCCGATCACGCAAAAATCACCTGCCGGCTACGCCACAACCAGTTGGTGAACACTTTGGAATCACCTGCCAGGCTTGCTGGAACCACCTGCCAGTCATGCCAAAATCACCTGCCAACTACGCCAGAACCGCTTGGCGGACACTGCGGAAACACCTGTCGGGCCGTCTGGAACCACATCTCAGACGTGCCAGAAACGTGTTCATGAGATGCTGGAACCACACCCCGAACAGACGGATACCACCTGCCAGAACCGCCTGAACCACCTGCTGAGCACGCCGGAACCACCTGCTCGACTCACCGGTACCACCTCCCTGACACGCCAAAATCACCTGCTGGGTATGCCAGAACCACTTGGCGGACACTCCGGAATCATCTGCCGGACATGCCGGAACCAGCTCTCAGACACACCAGAACCAAGTGCCAGAGACGCCGGAAGCACCTGCCGAGCATGCCGGAGCCACCTGCTCGACTCGCCAGAAACACCTGCCGGACACGCCAAAATCACCTGCCGGGTATGCCAGAACCACCTGGCGGACACTACGGAATCACCTGCCGCGCATGCCGGAACCACCTCTCAGACGTGCCGGAAGCACGTGCCGGACACGCCGGAAACACCTACCGGACAGACCGGAACCACCTGCCAAGAACGCCGGAGCCACCTGTTCGACTCGCTGGAACCACCTGCCGGACAGGCCAATATCAACTGCTGGCTATGCCAGAACCACCTGGGGGACAGTCCGGGATCACCTGCCAGCCATGGCGGAACCACGTCTCAGACGTACCAGAACCACCTGCCGGAGAAGCTGGAAACACGTCCTGTACAGACTGGAACCACGTGACGGCCATGCCTGAACCACCTGCCGAGCACGGCGGAACCACCTGCCGGACACGCCAAAATCACCTGCGGGCTACGCCAGAACCACTTGGACGACTCTCCGAAATGACCTGCCGGGCATGTTGGAACCACCTCTCAGACGTGCCAGAAGCACGTGTCGGACAGTCCGGAATCACCTGTTGGGCATACGCAACCACCTCTGACACGTACCAGAACCACGTGCCGTGCACGCCGGAACCACCTACCGGACAGACCGGAATCAACTTTTGGGCATGCCGGAACCACCAGTCAGATGTGCCAGAAACACGTGCCGGAGACGCCGGAAGCACCTGCCGAGCACGTCGCAACCACCTGCTCAACTCGCCTGAACCACCTGCCGGACACGCCAAAATCACCTGCCCGCTACACCAGCACCACTTCGGGGACAAGCCGGAATCACGTGAGGGGCATGCCGGCACAGCCTCTCAGACTGAACCTCGTGCCGGACACCACAGAACCACCTGCCGGACAGACCGGAACCACCTGCCGGACACGCCGGAACCACCGGCTCGACCCGCCGGAACGACCGCTGGACATGCAAAATCACCTGCCGGCTACGCCGGAAACACTTGGCGAACACTCCGGAATCACCTGCCGGGCATGCCGGAACCACCTCTCAGGTATGCCAGAACCACGTGCCAATGACCCCGGAAGCACCTGCCGAGCACGCCGGAACCACCTGCTCGACTCGCCAGAACCACCTGCCGGACACGCAAAAATCACCTGCCGGCTACGCCACAACCAGTTGGGGAACACTTCGGAATCACCTGCCGGGCTTGCTGGAACCACCTGCCGGTCATGCCAAAATCACCTGCCAACTATGCCAGTACCACTTGGCGGACACTGTGGAAACACCTGTCGGGCCGGCCGGAACCACATCTCAGACGTGCCAGAACCATGTGCATGAGATGCTGGAACCACACCCCGAACAGACGGAAAACACCTGCCAGACCCGTCTGAACAACCTGCCGAGCACGCCGGAGCCACCTGCTCGACTCGCCGGAACCACCTACCTGACATGCCCAAATCACCAGCCGGGTATGCCAGAACCACTTGGCGGACACTCCGGAATCATCTGCCGGACATGCCGGAACCAGCTCTCAGACACACCAGAACCACGTGCCGGAGACGCCGGAAGCACCTGCCGAGCATGCCGGAGCCACCTGCTCGACTCGCCAGAAACACCTGCCGGACACGCCAAAATCACCTGCCGGGTACGCCAGAACCACCTGGCGGACACTCCGAAACCACCTGTCGCGCATGCCGGAACCACCTCTCAGACGTGCCGGAAGCACGTGCCGGACACACCGGAATCACCTACCGGACAGACCGGAACCACCTGCCGAGCACGCCGGAGCCACCTGTTCGACTCGCTGGAACCACCTGCCGGACAGGCCAATATAAACTGCTGGCTATGCCAGAACCACCTGGGGGACGGTCCGGAATCACCTGCCAGCCATGGCGGAACCACCTCTCAGACGTACCAGAACCACCTGCCGGAGAAGCTGGAAACACGTCCTGGACAGTCTGGAACCACCTGCCGGCCAAGCCTGAACCACCTGCCAAGCACAACGGAACAACCTGCCAGACACGCCAAAATCACCTGCGTGTTATGCCAGAACCACTTGGAGGACTCTCTGGGATGACCTGCCGGGCATGCCGGAACCACCTCTCAGACGTGCCAGAACCATGTGGCGGACAGTCCGGAATCACCTGTTGGGCATGCGCAACCACCTCTGAGACGTACCAGAACCACATGCCGTGCAGGCTGGAACCACCTACCGGACACACCGGAATCACCTTTCGGGCATGCCGGAACCACCTGTCAGATGTGCCAGAAACACGTGCCGGAGACGCCGGAAGCACCTGCCAAGCACGTTGGAACCACCTGCTCAACTCGCCTGAACCACCTGCCGGACATGCCAAAATCACCTGCCGACTATGCCAGAACCACTTGGCGAACACTCCGGAATCACTTGCCGGGCATGCAGGAACCACATCTCAGACATGCCAGAACCCCGTGCCAATGACCCCGGAAGCACCAGCCGAGCACGCTGGAACCACCTGCTCGACTCGCCAGAACCACCTGCCGATCACGCAAAAATCACCTGCCGGCTACGCCACAACCAGTTGGTGAACACTTTGGAATCACCTGCCAGGCTTGCTGGAACCACTTGCCAGTCATGCCAAAATCACCTGCCAACTACGCCAGAACCGCTTGGCGGACACTGCGGAAACACCTGTCGGGCCGGCTGGAACCACATCTCAGACGTGCCAGAAACGTGTTCATGAGATGCTGGAACCACACCCCGAACAGACGGATACCACCTGCCAGAACCGCCTGAACCACCTGCTGAGCACGCCGGAACCACCTGCTCGACTCACCGGTACCACCTCCCTGACACGCCAAAATCACCTGCTGGGTATGCCAGAACCACTTGGCGGACACTCCGGAATCATCTGCCGGACATGCCGGAACCAGCTCTCAGACACACCAGAACCAAGTGCCGGAGACGCCGGAAGCACCTGCCGAGCATGCCGGAGCCACCTGCTCGACTCGCCAGAAACACCTGCCGGACACGCCAAAATCACCTGCCGGGTATGCCAGAACCACCTGGCGGACACTACGGAATCACCTGCCGCGCATGCCGGAACCACCTCTCAGACGTGCCGGAAGCACGTGCCGGACACGCCGGAAACACCTACCGGGCAGACCGGAACGACCTGCCAAGAACGCCGGAGCCACCTGTTCGACTCGCTGGAACCACCTGCCGGACAGGCCAATATCAACTGCTGGCTATGCCAGAACCACCTGGGGGACAGTCCGGGATCACCTGCCAGCCATGGCAGAACCACCTCTCAGACATACCAGAACCACCTGCCGGAGAAGCAGGAAACTCGTCCTGGACAGACTGGAACCACGTCACGGCCATGCCTGAACCACCTGCCGAGCACGGCGAAACCACCTGCCGGACACGCCAAAATCACCCGCGGGCTACGCCAGAACCACTTGGACGACTCTCCGAAATGACCTGCCGTGCATGTTGGAACCACCTCTCAGACGTGCCAGAAGCACGTGGCGGACAGTCCGGAACCACCTGTTGGGCATACGCAACCACCTCTGACACGTACCAGAACCACGTGCCGTGCACGCCGGAACCACCTACCGGACAGACCGGAATCAACTTTTGGGCATGCCGGAACCACCATTCAGATGTGCCAGAAACACGTGCCGGAGACGCCGGAAGCACCTGCCGAGCACGTCGCAACCACCTGCTCAACTCGCCTGAACCACCTGCCGGACACGCCAAAATCACCTGCCCGCTACACCAGCACCACTTCGGGGACAAGCCGGAATCACGTGAGGGGCATGCCGGCACAGCCTCTCAGACTGAACCTCGTGCCGGACACCACAGAACCACCTGCCGGACAGACCGGAACCACCTGCCGGACACGCCGGAACCACCCGCTCGACCCGCCGGAACGACCGCTGGACATGCAAAATCACCTGCCGGCTACGCCGGAAACACTTGGCGAACACTCCGGAATCACCTGCCGGGCATGCCGGAACCACCTCTCAGATATGCCAGAACCACGTGCCAATGACCCCGGAAGCACCTGCCGAGCACGCCGGAACCACCTGCTCGACTCGCCAGAACCACCTGCCGGACACGCAAAAATCACCTGCCGGCTACGCCACAACCAGTTGGGGAACACTTCGGAATCACCTGCCGGGCTTGCTGGAACCACCTGCCGGTCATGCCAAAATCACCTGCCAACTACGCCAGAACCGCTTGGCGGACACTGCGGAAACACCTGTCGGGCCGGCCGGAACCACATCTCAGACGTGCCAGAACCATGTGCATGAGATGCTGGAACCACACCCCGAACAGACGGAAAACACCTGCCAGACCCGTCTGAACAACCTGCCGAGCTCGCCGGAACCACCTACCTGACATGCCAAAATCACCAGCCGGGTATGCCAGAACCACTTGGCGGACACTCCGGAATCATCTGCCGGACATGCCGGAACCAGCTCTCAGACACACCAGAACCACGTGCCGGAGACGCCGGAAGCACCTGCCGAGCATGCCGGAGCCACCTGCTCGACTCGCCAGAAACACCTGCCGGACACGCCAAAATCACCTGCCGGGTACGCCAGAACCACCTGGCGGACACTCCGAAACCACCTGTCGCGCATGCCGGAACCACCTCTCAGACGTGCCGGAAGCACGTGCCGGACACGCCGGAATCACCTATCGGACAGACCGGAACCACCTGCCGAGCACGCCGGAGCCACCTGTTCGACTCGCTGGAACCACCTGCCGGACAGGCCAATATCAACTGCTGGCTATGCCAGAACCACCTGGGGGACAGTCCGGGATCACCTGCCAGCCATGGCGGAACCACCTCTCAGACGTACCAGAACCACCTGCCGGAGAAGCTGGAAACACGTCCTGGACAGACTGGAACCACGTGACGGCCATGCCTGAACCACCTGCCGAGCACGGCGGAACCACCTGCCGGACACGCCAAAATCACCTGCGGGCTACGCCAGAACCACTTGGACGACTCTCCGAAATGACCTGCCGGGCATGTTGGAACCACCTCTCTGACGTGCCAGAAGCACGTGGCGGACAGTCCGGATTCACCTGTTGGGCATACGCAACCGCCTCTGAGACGTACCAGAACCACGTGCCGTGCATGCCGGAACCACCTCTCAGACGTGCCGGAAGCACGTGCCGGACATGCCGGAATCAGGTACCGGACAGACCGGAACCACCTGCCGAGCACGCCGGAGCCACCTGTTCGACTCTCTGGAACCACCTGCCGGACAGGCCAATATCAACTGCTGGCTATGCCAGAACCACCTGGGGGACGGTCCGGAATCACCTGCCAGCCATGGCGGAACCACCTCTCAGACGTACCAGAACCACCTGCCGGAGAAGCTGGAAACACGTCCTGGACAGTCTGGAACCACCTGCCGGCCAAGCCTGAACCACCTGCCAAGCACAACGGAACAACCTGCCAGACACGCCAAAATCACCTGCGTGTTATGCCAGAACCACTTGGAGGACTCTCTGGGATGACCTGCCGGGCATGCCGGAACCACCTCTCAGACGTGCCAGAACCATGTGGCGGACAGTCCGGAATCACCTGTTGGGCATGCGCAACCACCTCTGAGACGTACCAGAACCACATGCCGTGCAGGCTGGAACCACCTACCGGACACACCGGAATCACCTTTCGGGCATGCCGGAACCACCTGTCAGATGTGCCACAAACACGTGCCGGAGACGCCGGAAGCACCTGCCAAGCACGTTGGAACCACCTGCTCAACTCGCCTGAACCACCTGCCGGACATGCCAAAATCACCTGCCGACTATGCCAGAACCACTTGGCGAACACTCCGGAATCACTTGCCGGGCATGCAGGAACCACCTCTCAGACATGCGAGAACCCCGTGCCAATGACCCCGGAACCACCAGCCGAGCACGCCGGAACCACCTGCTCGACTCGCCAGAACCACCTGCCGATCACGCAAAAATCACCTGCCGGCTACGCCACAACCAGTTGGTGAACACTTTGGAATCACCTGCCAGGCTTGCTGGAACCACCTGCCAGTCATGACAATATCACCTGCCAACTACGCCAGAACCGCTTGGCGGACACTGCGGAAACACCTGTTGGGCCGGCTGGAACCACATCTCAGACGTGCCAGAAACGTGTTCATGAGATGCTGGAACCACACCCCGAACAGACGGATACCACCTGCCAGAACCGCCTGAACCACCTGCTGAGCACGCCGGAACCACCTGCTCGACTCACCGGTACCACCTCCCTGACACGCCAAAATCACCTGCTGGGTATGCCAGAACCACTTGGCGGACACTCCGGAATCATCTGCCGGACATGCCGGAACCAGCTCTCAGACACACCAGAACCACGTGCCGGAGACGCCGGAAGCACCTGCCGAGCATGCCGGAGCCACCTGCTCGACTCGCCAGAAACACCTGCCAGACACGCCAAAATCACCTGCCGGGTACGCCAGAACCACCTGGCGGACACTCCGAAACCACCTGTCGCGCATGCCGGAACCACCTCTCAGACGTGCCGGAAGCACGTGCCGGACACACCGGAATCACCTACCGGACAGACCGGAACCACCTGCCGAGCACGCCGGAGCCACCTGTTCGACTCGCTGGAACCACCTGCCGGACAGGCCAATATAAACTGCTGGCTATGCCAGAACCACCTGGGGGACGGTCCGGAATCACCTGCCAGCCATGGCGGAACCACCTCTCAGACGTACCAGAACCACCTGCCGGAGAAGCTGGAAACACGTCCTGGACAGTCTGGAACCACCTGCCGGCCAAGCCTGAACCACCTGCCAAGCACAACGGAACAACCTGCCAGACACGCCAAAATCACCTGCGTGTTATGCCAGAACCACTTGGAGGACTCTCTGGGATGACCTGCCGGGCATGCCGGAACCACCTCTCAGACGTGCCAGAACCATGTGGCGGACAGTCCGGAATCACCTGTTGGGCATACGCAACCACCTCTGACACGTACCAGAACCACATGCCGTGCAGGCCGGAACCACCTACCGGACAGACCGGAATCACCTTTTGGGCATGCCGGAACCACCAGTCAGATGTGCCAGAAACACGTGCCGGAGACGCCGGAAGCACCTGCCAAGCACGTCGGAACCACCTGCTCAACTCGCCTGAACC
>NW_027227527.1:0-34288 GCF_037783145.1 Equus przewalskii | reverse complement strand
CCGGAGTGTCCGCCAAGTGGTTCTGGCATACCCAGCAGGTGATTTTGGCGTGTCAGGGAGGTGGTACCGGTGAGTCGAGCAGGTGGTTCCGGCGTGCTCAGCAGGTGGTTCAGGCGGTTCTGGCAGGTGGTATCCGTCTGTTCGGGGTGTGGTTCCAGCATCTCATGAACACGTTTCTGGCACGTCTGAGATGTGGTTCCGGCCGGCCCGACAGGTGTTTCCGCAGTGTCCGCCAAGCGGTTCTGGCGTAGTTGGCAGGTGATTTTGGTATGACCGGCAGGTGGTTCCAGCAAGCCTGGCAGGTGATTCCAAAGTGTTCACCAACTGGTTGTGGCGTAGCCGGCAGGTGATTTTTGCGTGATCGGCAGGTGGTTCTGGCGAGTCGAGCAGGTGGTTCCGGCGTGCTCGGCTGGTGCTTCCGGGGTCATTGGCACGGGGTTCTGGCATGTCTGAGAGGTGGTTCCTGCATGCCCGGCAAGTGATTCCAGAGTGTTCGCCAAGTGGTTCTGGCATAGTCGGCAGGTGATTTTGGCATGTCCGACAGGTGGTTCAGGCGAGTTGAGCAGGTGGTTCCAACGTGCTTGGCTGGTGCTTCCGGCGTCTCCGGCCCGTGTTTCTGGCACATCTGACAGGTGGTTCCGGCATGCCCGAAAGGTGATTCCGGTCTGTCCGGTAGGTGGTTCCAGCCTGCACGGCATGTGGTTCTGGTACGTCTCAGAGGTGGCTGCGCATTCCCAACAGGTGATTCCAGACTGTCCGCCACATGGTTCTGGCACGTCTGAGAGGTGGTTCCGGCATGCCCGGCAGGTCATCCCAGAGAGTCCTCCAAGTGGTTCTGGCATAACACGCAGGTGATTTTGGCGTGTCTGGCAGGTTGTTCCGTTGTGCTTGGCAGGTGGTTCAGGCTTGGCCGGCAGGTGGTTCCAGTCTGTCCAGGACGTGTTTCCAGCTTCTCCGGCAGGTGGTTCTGGTACGTCTGAGAGGTGGTTCCGCCATGGCTGGCAGGTGATCCCGGACTGTCCCCCAGGTGGTTCTGGCATGGCCGGCAGTTGATATTGGCCTGTCCGGCATGTGGTTCCAGCGAGTTGAACAGGTATCTCCGGCGTTCTTGGCAGGTGGTTCCGGTCTGTCCGGTAGGTGTTTCCGGCGTGTCTGGCACGTGCTTCCGGCACGTCTGAGAGGTGGTTCCGGCATGCACGGCAGGTGATTCTGTAGTGTCCGCCAGGTGGTTCTGGCATACCCGGCAGGTGATTTTGGCGTGTCCGGCAGGTGTTTCTGGCGAGTCGAGCAGGTGGCTCCGGCATGCTCGGCGGGTGCTTCAGGCATCTCCGGCACTTGGTTCTGGTGTGTCTGAGAGCTGGTTCCGGCATGTCCGACAGATGATTGCGGAGTGTCCGCCAAGTGGTTCTGGCATACGCAGCAGGTGATTTTGGCGTGTCAGGGAGGTGGTACCGGTGAGTCGAGCAGGTGGTTCCGGCGTGCTCAGCAGGTGGTTCAGGCGGTTCTTGCAGGTGGCATCCGTGTGTTCGGGGTGTGGTTCCGGCATCTCATGAACACGTTTCTGGCACGTCTGAGATGTGGTTCCGGCCGGCCCGACAGGTGTTTCCGCAGTGTCCGCCAAGCGGTTCTGGCGTAGTCGGCAGGTGATTTTGTCATGACCGGCAGGTGGTTCCAGCAAGCCTGGCAGGTGATTCCAAAGTGTTCACCAACTTGTTGTGGCGTAGCCGGCAGGTGATTTTTGCGTGATCGGCAGGTGGTTCTGGCGAGTCGAGCAAGTGGTTCCGGCGTGCTCGGCTGGTGCTTCCGGGGTCATTGGCATGGGGTTCTGGCATGTCTGAGCGGTGGTTCCTGCATGCCCGGCAAGTGATTCCGGAGTGTTCGCCAAGTGGTTCTGGCATAGTCGGCAGGTGATTTTGGCGTGTCTGGCAGGTTGTTCCGTTGTGCTTGGCAGGTGGTTCGGGCTTGGCCGGCAGGTGGTTCCAGACTGTCCAGGACGTGTTTCCAGCTTCTCCAGCAGGTGGTTCTGGTACGTCTGAGAGGTGGTTCCGCCATGGCTGGCAGGTGATTCCGGACCGTCCCCCAGGTGGTTCTGGCATAGTCAGCAGTTGATATTGGCCTGTCCGGCAGGTGGTTCCAGCGAGTCGAACAAGTGGCTCCGGCGTGCTCGGCAGGTGGTTCCGGTCTGTCCGGTAGGTGATTCCGGCGTGTCCGGCACGTGCTTCCGGCACGTCTGAGAGGTGGTTCCGGCATGCGCGACAGGTGATTTCGGAGTGTCCGCCAGGTGGTTCTGGCGTACCCGGCAGGTGATTTTGGCGTGTCCGGCAGGTGTTTCTGGCGAGTCGAGCAGGTGGCTCCGGCATGCTCGGCAGGTGCTTCCGGCGTCTCCGGCACGTGGTTCTGGTGTGTCTGAGAGCTGGTTCCGGCATGTCCGGCAGATGATTCCGGAGTGTCCGCCAAGTGGTTCTGGCATACCCGGCTGGTGATTTGGGCATGTCAGGTAGGTGGTTCCGGCGAGTCGAGCAGGTGGCTCCGGCGTGCTCGGCAGGTTGTTCAGACGGGTCTGGCAAGTGTTTTCCGTCTGTTCGGGGTGTGGTTCCAGCATCTCATGCACATGGTTCTGGCATGTCTGAGATGTGGTTCCGGCCGGCCCGACAGGTGTTTCCACAGTGTCCGCCAAGTGGTACTGGCGTAGTTGGCAGGTGATTTTGGCATGACCGGCAGGTGGTTCCAGCAAGCCCGGCAGGTGATTCCGAAGTGTTCCCCAACTGGTTGTGGCGTAGCCGGCAGGTGATTTTTGCGTGTCCGGCAGGGGGTTCTGGCGAGTCGAGCAGGTGGTTCCGGCGTGCTCGGCAGGTGCTTCCGGGGTCATTGGCACGTGGTTCTGGCATATCTGAGAGGTGGTTCCGGCATGCCCGGCAGGTGATTCCGGACTGTTCGCCAAGTGTTTCCGGCGTAGCCGGCAGGTGATTTTGCATGTCCAGCGGTCGTTCCGGCGGGTCGAGCCCGTGGTTCCGGCGTGTCCGGCAGGTGGTTCCGGTCTGTCCGGCAGGTGGTTCTGTGGTGTCCGGCACGGGGTTCAGTCTGAGAGGCTGTGCCGGCATGCCCCTCACGTGATTCCGGCTTGTCCCCGAAGTGGTGCTGGTGTAGCGGGCAGGTGATTTTGGCGTGTCCGGCAGGTGGTTCTGGCGAGTCGAGCAGGTGGTTCCGGCGTGCTCGGCTGGTGCTTCCGGGGTCATTGGCACGGGGTTCTGGCATGTCTGAGAGGTGGTTCCTGCATGCCCGGAAAGTGATTCCGGAGTGTTTGCCAAGTGGTTGTGGCATAGTCGGCAGGTGATTTTGGCATGTCCCGCAGGTGGTTCAGGTGAGTTGAGCAGGTGGTTCCAACGTGCTTGGCAGATGCTTCCAGCGTCTCCGGCACGTGTTTCTGGCACATCTGACAGGTGTTCCGGCATGCCCGAAAGGTGATTCCGGTCTGTCCGGTAGGTGGTTCCAGCCTGCACGGCATGTGGTTCTGGTACGTCTCAGAGGTGGTTGCGCATGCCCAACAGGTGATTCCGGACTGTCCGCCACATGGTTCTGGCACGTCTGAGAGGTGGTTCCGACATGCCCGGCATGTCATACCAGAGAGTCCTCCAAGTGGTTCTGGCATAACACGCAGGTGATTTTGGCGTGTCTGGCAGGTTGTTCTGTTGTGCTTGGCAGGTGGTTCAGGCTTGGCCGGCAGGTGTTTCCAGACTGTCCAGGACGTGTTTCCAGCTTCTCCAGCAGGTGGTTCTGGTACGTCTGAGAGGTGGTTCCGCCATGGCTGGCAGATGATTCCGGACCGTCCCCCAGGTGGTTCTGGCATATCGAGCAGTTGATATTGGCCTGTCCGGCAGGTGGTTCCAGCGAGTCGAACAGGTGGCTCCGGCGTGCTCGGCAGGTGGTTCCGGTCTGTCCGGTAGGTGATTCCGGCGTGTCCGGCACGTGCTTCCGGCACGTCTGAGAGGTGGTTCCGGCATGCGCGACAGGTGATTTCGGAGTGTCCGCCAGGTGGTTCTGGCGTACCCGGCAGGTGATTTTGGCGTGTCCGGCAGGTGTTTCTGGCGAGTCGAGCAGGTGGCTCCGGCATGCTCGGCAGGTGCTTCCGGCGTCTCCGGCACTTGGTTCTGGTGTGTCTGAGAGCTGGTTCCGGCATGTCCGGCAGATGATTCCGGAGTGTCCGCCAAGTGGTTCTGGCATACCCGGCTGGTGATTTGGGCATGTCAGGTAGGTGGCTCCGGCGAGTCGAGCAGGTGGCTCCGGCGTGCTCAGCAGGTTGTTCAGACGTGTCTGGCTGGTGTTTTCCATCTGTTCGGGGTGTGGTTCCAGCATCTCATGCACATGGTTCTGGCACGTCTGAGATGTGGTTCCGGCCGGCCCGACAGCTGTTTCCGCAGTGTCCGCCAAGTGGTACTGGCGTAGTTGGCAGGTGATTTTGGCATGACCGGCAGGTGGTTCCAGCAAGCCTGGCAGGTGATTCCGAAGTGTTCACCAACTGGATGTGGCGTAGCCGGCAGTTGATTTATGCGTGATCGGCAGGTGGTTCTTGCGAGTCGAGCAGGTGGTTCCGGCGTGCTCGTCTGGTGCTTCCGGGGTCATTGGCACGGGGTTCTGGCATGTCTGAGATGTGGTTCCTGCATGCCCGGCAAGTGATTCCGGAGTGTTCGCCAAGTGGTTCTGGCATAGTCGGCAGGTGATTTTGGCATGTCCGGCAGGTGGTTCAGGCGAGTTGAGCAGGTGGTTCCAACGTGCTTGGCAGGTGCTTCCGGCGTCTCCGGCACGTGTTTCTGGCACATCTGACTGGTGGTTCCGGCATGCCCAAAAGTTGATTCCGGACTGTCCGGTAGGTGGTTCCGGCGTGCACGGCACGTGGTTCTGGTACGTCTCAGAGGTGGTTGCGTATGCCCAACAGGTGATTCCGGACTGTCCGCCACGTGCTGCTGGCACGTCTGAGTGGTGGTTACAACATGCCAGGCAGGTCATTTCGGAGAGTCGTCCAAGTGGTTCTGGCGTAGCCCGCAGGTGATTTTGGCGTGTCCGGCAGGTGGTTCCGCCGTGCTCGGCAGGTGGTTCAGGCATGGCCGTCACGTGGTTCCAGTCTGTCCAGGACGTGTTTCCAGCTTCTCCGGCTGGTGGTTCTGGTACGTTTGAGAGGTGGTTCCGCCATGGCTGGTAGGTGATCCCGGACTGTCCCCCAGGTGGTTCTGGCATAGCCAGCAGTTGATATTGGCCTGTCCGGCAGGTGGTTCCAGCGAGTCGAACAGGTGGCTCCGGCGTTCTTCGCAGGTGGTTCCGGTCTGTCCGGTAGGTGTTTCCGGCGTGTCTGTCATGTGCTTCCGGCACGTCTGAGAGGTGGTTCCGGCATGCGTGGCAGGTGATTCCATAGTGTCCGCCAGGTGGTTCTGGCATACCCGGCAGGTGATTTTGGCGTGTCCGGCAGGTGTTTCTGGCGAGTCGAGCAGGTGGCTCCGGCATGCTCGGCGGGTGCTTCCGGCATCTCCGGCACTTGGTTCTGGTGTGTCTGAGAGCTGGTTCCGGCATGTCCGACAGATGATTGCGGAGTGTCCGCCAAGTGGTTCTGGCATATGCAGCAGGTGATTTTGGCGTGTCAGGGAGGTGGTACCGGTGAGTCGAGCAGGTGGTTCCGGCGTGCTCAGCAGGTGGTTCAGGCGGTTCTTGCAGGTGGCATCCGTGTGTTCGGGGTGTGGTTCCGGCATCTCATGAACACGTTTCTGGCACGTCTGAGATGTGGTTCCGGCCGGCCCGACAGGTGTTTCCGCAGTGTCCGCCAAGCGGTTCTGGCGTAGTCGGCAGGTGATTTTGTCATGACCGGCAGGTGGTTCCAGCAAGCCTGGTAGGTGATTCCAAAGTTTTCACCAACTTGTTGTGGCGTAGCCGGCAGGTGATTTCTGCGTGATCGGCAGGTGGTTCTGGCGAGTCGAGCAGGTGGTTCCGGCGTGCTCGGCTGGTGCTTCCGGGGTCATTGGCACGGGGTTCTGGCATGTCTGAGAGGTGGTTCCTGCATGCCCGGCAAGTGATTCCGGAGTGTTCGCCAAGTGGTTCTGGCATAGTCGGCAGGTGATTTTGGCATGTCCGGCAGGTGGTTCATGCGAGTTGAGCAGGTGGTTCCAACGTGCTTGGCAGGTGCTTCCGGCGTCTCCAGCACGTGTTTCTGGCACATCGGACAGGTGGTTCCGGCATGCCCGAAAGGTGACTCCGGTCTGTCTGGTAGGTGGTTCCAGCCTGCACAGCATGTGTTTCTGGTACGTCTCAGAGGTGGTTGCGCATGCCCAACAGGTGATTCCGGACTGTCCGCCACATGGTTCTGGCACGTCTGAGAGGTGGTTCCGGCATGCCCGGCAGGTCATCCCAGAGAGTCCTCCAAGTGGTTCTGGCATAACACGCAGGTGATTTTGGCGTGTCTGGCAGGTTGTTCCGTTGTGCTTGGCTGGTGGTTCAGGCTTGGACGGCAGGTGGTTCCAGACTGTCCAGGACGTGTTTCCAGCTTGTCCGGCAGGTGGTTCTGGTACGTCTGAGAGGTGGTTCCGCGATGGCTGGCAGGTGATTAAGGACCGTCCCCCAGGTGGTTCTGGCATAGCCAGCAGTTAATATTGGCCTGTCCGGCAGGTGGTTCCAGCGAGTCGAACAGGTGGCTCCGGCGTGCTCGGCAGGTGGTTCCGGTCTGTCCGGTAGGTGATTCCGGCGTGTCCGGCACGTGCTTCCGGCACGTCTGAGAGGTGGTTCCTGCATGCGCGACAGGTGATTCCGTAGTGTCCGCCAGGTGGTTCTGGCGTACCCGGCAGGTGATTTTGGCGTGTCCGGCAGGTGTTTCTGGCGAGTCGAGCAGGTGGCTCCGGCATGCTCGGCAGGTGCTTCAGGCGTCTCCGGCACGTGGTTCTGGTGTGTCTGAGAGCTGGTTCCGGCATGTCCGGCAGATGATTCCGGAGTGTCCGCCAAGTGGTTCTGGCATACCCGGCTGGTGATTTGGGCATGTCAGGTAGGTGGTTCCGGCGAGTCGAGCAGGTGGCTCCGGCGTGCTCGGCAGGTTGTTCAGACGGGTCTGGCAGGTGTTTTCCGTCTGTTCGGGGTGTGGTTCCAGCATCTCATGCACATGGTTCTGGCACGTCTGAGATGTGGTTCTGGCCGGCACGACAGGTGTTTCCACAGTGTCCGCCAAGTGGTACTGGTGTAGTTGGCAGGTGATTTTGGCATGACCGGCAGGTGGTTGCAGCAAGCCCGGCAGGTGATTCCGAAGTGTTCCCCAACTGGTTGTGGCGTAGCCGGCAGGTGATTTTTGCGTGTCCGGCAGGTGGTTCTGGCGAGTCGAGCAGGTGGTTCCGGCGTGCTCGGCAGGTGCTTCCGGGGTCATTGGCACGTGGTTCTGGCATATCTGAGACGTGGTTCCGGCATGCCCGGCAGGTGATTCCGGAGTGTTCGCCAAGGGTTTCCGGCGTAGCCGGCAGGTGATTTTGCATGTCCAGCGGTCGTTCCGGCGGGTCGAGCCGGTGGATCCGGCGTGTCCAGCAGGTGGTTCCGGTCTGTCCGGCAGGTGTTTCTGTGGTGTCCGGCACGAGGTTTAGTCTGAGAGGCTGTGCCGGCATGCCCCTCACGTGATTCCGGCTTGTCCCCGAAGTGGTGCTGGTGTAGCGGGCAGGTGATTTTGGCGTGTCCGGCACGTGGTTCAGGCGAGTTGAGCAGGTGGTTGCGACGTGCTCGGCAGGTGCTTCAGGCGTCTCGGGCACGTGTTTCTGGCACATCTGACTGGTGGTTCCGGCATGCCCAAAAGTTGATTCCGGTCTGTCCAGTAGGTGGTTCCGGCGTGCACGGCACGTGGTTCTGGTACGTCTCAGAGGTGGTTGCGTATGCCCAACTGGTGATTCCGGACTGTCCGCCACGTGCTTCTGGCCCGTCTGAGAGGTGGTTCCAACATGCCCGGCAGGTCATTTCAGAGAGTCGTCCAAGTGGTTCTGGCGTAGCCCGCAGGTGATTTTGGCGTGTCCGGCAGGTGGTTCCGCCGTGCTCGGCAGGTGGTTCAGGCATGGCCGTCACGTGGTTCCAGTCTGTCCAGGACGTGTTTCCAGCTTCTCCGGCAGGTGGTTCTGGTACGTCTGAGAGGTGGTTCCGCCATGGCTGGCAGGTGATCCCGGACTGTCCCCCAGGTGGTTCTGGCATGGCCGGCAGTTGATATTGGCCTGTCCGGCAGGTGGTTCCAGCGAGTCGAACAGGTATCTCCGGCGTTCTTGGCAGGTGGTTCCGGTCTGTCCGGTAGGTGTTTCCGGCGTGTCTGGCACGTGCTTCCGGCACGTCTGAGAGGTGGTTCCGGCATGCACGGCAGGTGATTCTGTAGTGTCCGCCAGGTGGTTCTGGCATACCCGGCAGGTGATTTTGGCGTGTCCGGCAGGTGTTTCTGGCGAGTCGAGCAGGTGGCTCCGGCATGCTCGGCGGGTGCTTCCGGCATCTCCGGCACTTGGTTCTGGTGTGTCTGAGAGCTGGTTCCGGCATGTCCGACAGATGATTGCGGAGTGTCCGCCAAGTGGTTCTGGCATACGCAGCAGGTGATTTTGGCGTGTCAGGGAGGTGGTACCGGTGAGTCGAGCAGGTGGTTCCGGCGTGCTCAGCAGGTGGTTCAGGCGGTTCTTGCAGGTGGCATCCGTGTGTTCGGGGTGTGGTTCCGGCATCTCATGAACACGTTTCTGGCACGTCTGAGATGTGGTTCCGGCCGGCCCGACAGGTGTTTCCGCAGTGTCCGCCAAGCGGTTCTGGCGTAGTCGGCAGGTGATTTTGTCATGACCGGCAGGTGGTTCAGGCGAGTTGAGCAGGTGGTTCCAACGTGCTTGGCAGGTGCTTCCGGCGTCTCCGGCACGTGTTTCTGGCACATCGGACAGGTGGTTCCGGCATGCCCGAAAGGTGACTCCGGTCTGTGTGGTAGGTGGTTCCAGCCTGCACAGCATGTGTTTCTCGTACGTCTCAGAGGTGGTTGCGCATGCCCAACAGGTGATTCCGGACTGTCCGCCACATGGTTCTGGCACGTCTGAGAGGTGGTTCCGGCATGCCCGGCAGGTCATCCCAGAGAGTCCTCCAAGTGGTTCTGGCATAACACGCAGGTGATTTTGGCGTGTCTGGCAGGTTGTTCCGTTGTGCTTGGCAGGTGGTTCAGGCTTGGACGGCAGGTGGTTCCAGACTGTCCAGGACGTGTTTCCAGCTTGTCCGGCAGGTGGTTCTGGTACGTCTGAGAGGTGGTTCCGCGATGGCTGGCAGGTGATTAAGGACCGTCCCCCAGGTGGTTCTGGCATAGCCAGCAGTTAATATTGGCCTGTCCGGCAGGTGGTTCCAGCGAGTCGAACAGGTGGCTCCGGCGTGCTCGGCAGGTGGTTCCGGTCTGTCCGGTAGGTGATTCCGGCGTGTCCGGCACGTGCTTCCGGCACGTCTGAGAGGTGGTTCCTGCATGCGCGACAGGTGATTCCGTAGTGTCCGCCAGGTGGTTCTGGCGTACCCGGCAGGTGATTTTGGCGTGTCCGGCAGGTGTTTCTGGCGAGTCGAGCAGGTGGCTCCGGCATGCTCGGCAGGTGCTTCAGGCGTCTCCGGCACGTGGTTCTGGTGTGTCTGAGAGCTGGTTCCGGCATGTCCGGCAGATGATTCCGGAGTGTCCGCCAAGTGGTTCTGGCATACCCGGCTGGTGATTTGGGCATGTCAGGTAGGTGGTTCCGGCGAGTCGAGCAGGTGGCTCCGGCGTGCTCGGCAGGTTGTTCAGACGGGTCTGGCAGGTGTTTTCCGTCTGTTCGGGGTGTGGTTCCAGCATCTCATGCACATGGTTCTGGCACGTCTGAGATGTGGTTCTGGCCGGCACGACAGGTGTTTCCACAGTGTCCGCCAAGTGGTACTGGTGTAGTTGGCAGGTGATTTTGGCATGACCGGCAGGTGGTTGCAGCAAGCCCGGCAGGTGATTCCGAAGTGTTCCCCAACTGGTTGTGGCGTAGCCGGCAGGTGATTTCTGCGTGATCGGCAGGTGGTTCTGGCGAGTCGAGCAGGTGGTTCCGGCGTGCTCGGCTGGTGCTTCCGGGGTCATTGGCACGTGGTTCTGGCATGTCTGAGAGGTGGTTCCTGCATGCCCGGCAGGTGATTCCGGAGTGTTCGCCAAGGGTTTCCGGCGTAGCCGGCAGGTGATTTTGCATGTCCAGCGGTCGTTCCGGCGGGTCGAGCCGGTGGATCCGGCGTGTCCAGCAGGTGGTTCCGGTCTGTAAGGCAGGTGGTTCTGTGGTGTCCGGCACGAGGTTTAGTCTGAGAGGCTGTGCCGGCATGCCCCTCACGTGATTCCGGCTTGTCCCCGAAGTGGTGCTGGTGTAGCGGGCAGGTGATTTTGGCGTGTCCGGCACGTGGTTCAGGCGAGTTGAGCAGGTGGTTGCGACGTGCTCGGCAGGTGCTTCAGGCGTCTCGGGCACGTGTTTCTGGCACATCTGACTGGTGGTTCCGGCATGCCCAAAAGTTGATTCCGGTCTGTCCAGTAGGTGGTTCCGGCGTGCACGGCACGTGGTTCTGGTACGTCTCAGAGGTGGTTGCGTATGCCCAACTGGTGATTCCGGACTGTCCGCCACGTGCTTCTGGCCCGTCTGAGAGGTGGTTCCAACATGCCCGGCAGGTCATTTCGGAGAGTCGTCCAAGTGGTTCTGGCGTAGCCCGCAGGTGATTTTGGCGTGTCCGGCAGGTGGTTCCGCCGTGCTCGGCAGGTGGTTCAGGCATGGCCCTCACGTGGTTCCAGTCTGTCCAGGACGTGTTTCCAGCTTCTCCGGCAGGTGGTTCTGGTACGTCTGAGAGGTGGTTCCGCCATGGCTGGCAGGTGATCCCGGACTGTCCCCCAGGTGGTTCTGGCATGGCCGGCAGTTGATATTGGCCTGTCCGGCAGGTGGTTCCAGCGAGTCGAACAGGTATCTCCGGCGTTCTTGGCAGGTGGTTCCGGTCTGTCCGGTAGGTGTTTCCGGCGTGTCTGGCACGTGCTTCCGGCACGTCTGAGAGGTGGTTCCGGCATGCACGGCAGGTGATTCTGTAGTGTCCGCCAGGTGGTTCTGGCATACCCGGCAGGTGATTTTGGCGTGTCCGGCAGGTGTTTCTGGCGAGTCGAGCAGGTGGCTCCGGCATGCTCGGCGGGTGCTTCCGGCATCTCCGGCACTTGGTTCTGGTGTGTCTGAGAGCTGGTTCCGGCATGTCCGACAGATGATTGCGGAGTGTCCGCCAAGTGGTTCTGGCATACGCAGCAGGTGATTTTGGCGTGTCAGGGAGGTGGTACCGGTGAGTCGAGCAGGTGGTTCCGGCGTGCTCAGCAGGTGGTTCAGGCGGTTCTTGCAGGTGGCATCCGTGTGTTCGGGGTGTGGTTCCGGCATCTCATGAACACGTTTCTGGCACGTCTGAGATGTGGTTCCGGCCGGCCCGACAGGTGTTTCCGCAGTGTCCGCCAAGCGGTTCTGGCGTAGTCGGCAGGTGATTTTGTCATGACCGGCAGGTGGTTCCAGCAAGCCTGGCAGGTGATTCCAAAGTGTTCACCAACTTGTTGTGGCGTAGCCCGCAGGTGATTTCTGCGTGATCGGCAGGTGGTTCTGGCGAGTCGAGCAGGTGGTTCCGGCGTGCTCGGCTGGTGCTTCCGGGGTCATTGGCACGGGGTTCTGGCATGTCTGAGAGGTGGTTCCTGCATGCCCGGCAAGTGATTCCGGAGTGTTCGCCAAGTGGTTCTGGCATAGTCGGCAGGTGATTTTGGCATGTCCGGCAGGTGTTTCTGGCGAGTCGAGCAGGTGGCTCCGGCATGCTCGGCAGGTGCTTCAGGCGTCTCCGGCACGTGGTTCTGGTGTGTCTGAGAGCTGGTTCCGGCATGTCCGGCAGATGATTCCGGAGTGTCCGCCAAGTGGTTCTGGCATACCCGGCTGGTGATTTGGGCATGTCAGGTAGGTGGTTCCGGCGAGTCGAGCAGGTGGCTCCGGCGTGCTCGGCAGGTTGTTCAGACGGGTCTGGCAGGTGTTTTCCGTCTGTTCGGGGTGTGGTTCCAGCATCTCATGCACATGGTTCTGGCACGTCTGAGATGTGGTTCTGGCCGGCACGACAGGTGTTTCCACAGTGTCCGCCAAGTGGTACTGGTGTAGTTGGCAGGTGATTTTGGCATGACCGGCAGGTGGTTGCAGCAAGCCCGGCAGGTGATTCCGAAGTGTTCCCCAACTGGTTGTGGCGTAGCCGGCAGGTGATTTTTGCGTGTCCGGCAGGTGGTTCTGGCGAGTCGAGCAGGTGGTTCCGGCGTGCTCGGCAGGTGCTTCCGGGGTCATTGGCACGTGGTTCTGGCATATCTGAGACGTGGTTCTGGCATGCCCGGCAGGTGATTCCGGAGTGTTCGCCAAGGGTTTCCGGCGTAGCCGGCAGGTGATTTTGCATGTCCAGCGGTCGTTCCGGCGGGTCGAGCCGGTGGTTCCGGCGTGTCCAGCAGGTGGTTCCGGTCTGTCCGGCAGGTGGCTCTGTGGTGTCCGGCACGAGGTTCAGTCTGAGAGGCTGTGCCGGCATGCCCCTCACGTGATTCCGGCTTGTCCCCGAAGTGGTGCTGGTGTAGCGGGCAGGTGATTTTGGCGTGTCCGGCAGGTGGTTCAGGCGAGTTGAGCAGGTGGTTGCGACGTGCTCGGCAGGTGCTTCCGGCGTCTCGGGCACGTGTTTCTGGCACATCTGACTGGTGGTTCCGGCATGCCGAAAAGTTGATTCCGGTCTGTCCGGTAGGTGGTTCCGGCGTGCACGGCACGTGGTTCTGGTACGTGTCAGAGGTGGTTGCGTATGCCCAACTGGTGATTCCGGACTGTCCGCCACGTGCTTCTGGCACGTCTGAGAGGTGGTTCCAACATGCCCGGCAGGTCATTTCGGAGAGTCGCCCAAGTGGTTCTGGCGTAGCCCGCAGGTGATTTTGGCGTGTCCGGCAGGTGGTTCCGCCGTGCTCGGCAGGTGGTTCAGGCATGGCCGTCACGTGGTTCCAGTCTGTCCAGGACGTGTTTCCAGCTTCTCCGGCAGGTGGTTCTGGTACGTCTGAGAGGTGGTTCCGCCATGGCTGGCAGGTGATCCCGGACTGTCCCCCAGGTGGTTCTGGCATGGCCGGCAGTTGATATTGGCCTGTCCGGCAGGTGGTTCCAGCGAGTCGAACAGGTGGCTCCGGCGTGCTCGGCAGATGGTTCCGGTCTGTCCGGTAGGTGATTCCGGCGTGTCCGGCACGTGCTTCCGGCACGTCTGAGAGGTGGTTCCGGCATGCGCGACAGGTGATTTCGGAGTGTCCACCAGGTGGTTCTGGCGTACCCGGCAGGTGATTTTGGCGTGTCCGGCAGGTGTTTCTGGCGAGTCGAGCAGGTGGCTCCGGCATGCTCGGCAGGTGCTTCCGGCGTCTCCGGCACGTGGTTCTGGTGTGTCTGAGAGCTGGTTCCGGCATGTCCGGCAGATGATTCCGGAGTGTCCGCCAAGTGGTTCTGGCATACCCGGCTGGTGATTTGGGCATGTCAGGTAGGTGGTTCCGGCGAGTCGAGCAGGTGGCTCCGGCGTGCTCGGCAGGTTGTTCAGACGGGTCTGGCAGGTGTTTTCCGTCTGTTCGGGGTGTGGTTCCAGCATCTCATGCACATGGTTCTGGCATGTCTGAGATGTGGTTCCGGCCGGCCCGACAGGTGTTTCCACAGTGTCCGCCAAGTGGTACTGGCGTAGTTGGCAGGTGATTTTGGCATGACCGGCAGGTGGTTCCAGCAAGCCCGGCAGGTGATTCCGAAGTGTTCCCCAACTGGTTGTGGCGTAGCCGGCAGGTGATTTTTGCGTGTCCGGCAGGGGGTTCTGGCGAGTCGAGCAGGTGGTTCCGGCGTGCTCGGCAGGTGCTTCCGGGGTCATTGGCACGTGGTTCTGGCATATCTGAGAGGTGGTTCCGGCATGCCCGGCAGGTGATTCCGGACTGTTCGCCAAGTGTTTCCGGCGTAGCCGGCAGGTGATTTTGCATGTCCAGCGGTCGTTCCGGCGGGTCGAGCCCGTGGTTCCGGCGTGTCCGGCAGGTGGTTCCGGTCTGTCCGGCAGGTGGTTCTGTGGTGTCCGGCGCGGGGTTCAGTCTGAGAGGCTGTGCCGGCATGCCCCTCACGTGATTCCGGCTTGTCCCCGAAGTGGTGCTGGTGTAGCGGGCAGGTGATTTTGGCGTGTCCGGCAGGTGGTTCTGGCGAGTTGAGCAGGTGGTTCCGGCGTGCTCGGCTGGTGCTTCCGGGGTCATTGGCACGGGGTTCTGGCATGTCTGAGAGGTGGTTCCTGCATGCCCGGCAAGTGATTCCGGAGTGTTCGCCAAGTGGTTGTGGCATACTCGGCAGGTGATTTTGGCATGTCCCGCAGGTGGTTCAGGTGAGTTGAGCAGGTGGTTCCAACGTGCTTGGCAGGTGCTTCCGGCGTCTCCGGCACGTGTTTCTGGCACATCTGACAGGTGTTCCTGCATGCCCGAAAGGTGATTCCGGTCTGTCCGGTAGGTGGTTCCAGCCTGCACGGCATGTGGTTCTGGTACGTCTCAGAGGTGGTTGCGCATGCCCAACAGGTGATTCCGGACTGTCCGCCACATGGTTCTGGCACGTCTGAGAGGTGGTTCCGGCATGCCCGGCAGGTCATCCCAGAGAGTCCTCCAAGTGGTTCTGGCATAACACGCAGGTGATTTTGGCGTGTCTGGCAGGTTGTTCCGTTGTGCTTGGCAGGTGGTTCAGGCTTGGCCGGCAGGTGGTTCCAGACTGTCCAGGACGTGTTTCCAGCTTCTCCGGCAGGTGGTTCTGGTACGTCTGAGAGGTGGTTCCGCCATGCAGCCATGTGATTCCGGATGATCCCCCAGGTGGTTCTGGTATAGTCAGCAGTTAATATTGGCCTGTCCGGCAGGTGGTTCCAGCGAGTCGAACAGGTGGCTCCGGCGTGCTCGGCAGGTGGTTCCGGTCTGTCCGGTAGGTGATTCCGGCGTGTCTGGCACGTGCTTCCGGCACGTCTGAGAGGTGGTTCCGGCATGCGCGACAGGTGATTCCGGAGTGTCCGCCAGGTGGTTCTGGCGTACCGGGCAGGTGATTTTGGCGTGTCCGGCAGGTGTTTCTGGAGAGTCGAGCAGGTGGCTCCGGCATGCTCGGCAGGTGCTTCCGGCGTCTCCGGCACGTGGTTCTGGTGTGTCTGAGAGCTGGTTCCGGCATGTCCGGCAGATGATTCCGGAGTGTCCGCCAAGTGGTTCTGGCATACCTGGATGGTGATTTGGGCATGTCAGGTAGGTGGTTCCGGCGAGTCGAGCAGGTGGCTCCGGCGAGCTCGGCAGGTTGTTCAGACGGGTCTGGCAGGTGTTTTCCGTCTGTTCGGGGTGTGGTTCCAGCATCTCATGCACATGGTTCTGGCACGTCTGAGATGTGGTTCCGGCCGGCCCGACAGGTGTTTCCGCAGTGTCCGCCAAGTGGTACTGGCGTAGTTGGCAGGTGATTTTGGCATGACCGGCAGGTGGTTCCAGCAAGCCCGGCAGGTGATTCCGAAGTGTTCCCCAACTGGTTGTGGCGTAGCCGGCAGGTGACTTTTGCGTGTCCGGCAGGTGGTTCTGGCGAGTCGAGCAGGCGGTTCCGGCGTGCTCGGCAGGTGCTTCCGGGGTCATTGGCACGTGGTTCTGGCATATCTGAGAGGTGGTTCCGGCATGCCCGGCAGGTGATTCCAGAGTGTTCGCCAAGTGTTTCCGGCGTAGCCGGCAGGTGATTTTGCATGTCCAGCGGTCGTTCCGGCGGGTCGAGCCGGTGGTTCCGGCGTGTCCGGCAGGTGGTTCCGCCGTGCTCGGCAGGTGGTTCAGGCATGGCCGTCACGTGGTTCCAGTCTGTCCAGGACGTGTTTCCTGCTTCTCCGGCAGGTGGTTCTGGTATGTCTGAGAGGTGGTTCCGCCATGGCTGGCAGGTGATCCCGGACTGTCCCCCAGGTGGTTCTGGCATAGCCAGCAGTTGATATTGGCCTGTCCGGCAGGTGGTTCCAGCGAGTCGAACAGGTGGCTCCGGCGTTCTTGGCAGGTGGTTCCGGTCTGCCCGGTAGGTGTTTCCGGCGTGTCCGGCACGTGCTTCCGGCACGTCTGAGAGGTGGTTCCGGCATGCGCGGCAGGTGATTCCGTAGTGTCCGCCAGGTGGTTCTGGCATACCCGGCAGGTGATTTTGGCGTGTCCGGCAGGTGTTTCTGGCGAGTCGAGCAGGTGGCTCCGGCATGCTCGGCAGGTGCTTCCGGCGTCTCCGGCACTTGGTTCTGGTGTGTCTGAGAGCTGGTTCCGGCATGTCCGGCAGATGATTCCGGAGTGTCCGCCAAGTGGTTCTGGCATACCCAGCAGGTGATTTTGGCGTGTCAGGGAGGTGGTACCGGTGAGTCGAGCAGGTGGTTCCGGCGTGCTCAGCAGGTGGTTCAGGCGGTTCTGGCAGGTGGTATCCGTCTGTTCGGGGTGTGGTTCCAGCATCTCATGAACACGTTTCTGGCACGTCTGAGATGTGGTTCCAGCCGGCCCGACAGGTGTTTCCGCAGTGTCCGCCAAGTGGTTCTGGCGTAGTTGGCAGGTGATTTTGGCATGACTGGCAGGTGGTTCCAGCAAGCCTGGCAGGTGATTCCAAAGTGTTCCCCAACTGGTTGTGGCGTAGCCGGCAGGTGATTTTTGCGTGATCGGCAGGTGGTTCTGGCGAGTCGAGCAGGTGGTTCCGGCGTGCTCGGCTGGTGCTTCCGGGGTCATTGGCATGGGGTTCTCGCATGTCTGAGAGGTGGTTCCTGCATGCCCGGCAAGTGATTCCGGAGTGTTCGCCAAGTGGTTCTGGCATAGTCGGCAGGTGATTTTGGCATGTCCGGCAGGTGGTTCAGGCGAGTTGAGCAGGTGGTTCCAACGTGCTTGGCAGGTGCTTCCGGCGTCTCCGGCACGTGTTTGTGGCACATCTGACAGGTGGTTCCGGCATGCCCGAAAGGTGATTCCGGTCTGTCCGGTAGGTGGTTCCAGCCTGCACGGCATGTGGTTCTGGTACGTCTCAGAGGTGGTTGCGCATGCCCAACAGGTGATTCCGGACTGTCCGCCACATGGTTCTGGCACGTCTGAGAGGTGGTTCCGGCATGCCCGGCAGGTCATCCCAGAGAGTCCTCCAAGTGGTTCTGGCATAACACGCAGGTGATTTTGGCGTGTCTGGCAGGTTGTTCCGTTGTGCTTGGCAGGTGGTTCAGGCTTGGCCGGCAGGTGGTTCCAGACTGTCCAGGACGTGTTTCCAGCTTCTCCGGCAGGTGGTTCTGGTACGTCTGAGAGGTGGTTCCGCCATGGCTGGCAGGTGATTCCGGACCGTCCCCCAGGTGGTTCTGGCATAGCCAGCAGTTGATATTGGCCTGTCCGGCAGGTGGTTCCAGAGAGTCGAACAGGTGGCTCCGGCGTGCTCGGCAGGTGGTTCCGGTCTGTCCGGTACCTGATTCCGGCATGTCCGGCACGTGCTTCCGGCACGTCTGAGAGGTGGTTCCGGCATGCACGGCACGTGGTTCTGGTACGTCTCAGAGGCGGTTGCGTATGCCCAACAGGTGAATCCGGACTGTCCGCCACGTGCTTCTGGCACGTCTGAGAGGTGGTTCCAACATGCCCGGCAGGTCATTTCGGAGAGTCGTCCAAGTGGTTCTGGCGTAGCCCGCAGGTGATTTTGGCGTGTCCGGCAGGTGGTTCCGCCGTGCTCGGCAGGTGGTTCAGGCATGGCCGTCACGTGGTTCCAGTCTGTCCAGGACGTGTTTCCAGCTTCTCCGGCAGGTGGTTCTGGTACGTCTGAGAGGTGGTTCCGCCATGGCTGGCAGGTGATCCCGGACTGTCCCCCAGGTGGTTCTGGCATAGCCAGCAGTTGATATTGGCCTGTCCGGCAGGTGGTTCCAGCGAGTCGAACAGGTGGCTCCGGCGTGCTCGGCAGGTGGTTCCGGTCTGTCCGATAGGTGATTCCGGCGTGTCCGGCACGTGCTTCCGGCACGTCTGAGAGGTGGTTCCGGCATGCGCGACAGGTGGTTTCGGAGTGTCCGCCAGGTGGTTCTGGCGTACCCGGCAGGTGATTTTGGCGTGTCCGGCAGGTGTTTCTGGCGAGTCGAGCAGGTGGCTCCGGCATGCTCGGCAGGTGCTTCCGGCGTCTCCGGCACGTGGTTCTGGTGTGTCTGAGAGCTGGTTCCGGCATGTCCGGCAGATGATTCCGGAGTGTCCGCCAAGTGGTTCTGGCATACCCGGCTGGTGATTTTGGCATGTCAGGTAGGTGGTTCCGGCGAGCTCGGCAGGTTGTTCAGACGGGTCTGGCAGGTGTTTTCCGTCTGTTCGGGGTGTGGTTCCAGCATCTCATGCACATGGTTCTGGCACGTCTGAGATGTGGTTCCGGCCGGCCCGACAGGTGTTTCCGCAGTGTCCGCCAAGCGGTTCTGGCGTAGTTGGCAGGTGATTTTGGCATGACCGGCAGGTGGTTCCAGCAAGCCCGGCAGGTGATTCCGAAGTGTTCCCCAACTGGTTGTGGCGTAGCCGGCAGGTGATTTTTGCGTGTCCGGCAGGTGGTTCTGGCGAGTCGAGCAGGTGGTTCCGGCGTGCTCGGCAGGTGCTTCCGGGGTCATTGGCACGTGGTTCTGGCATATCTGAGAGGTGGTTCCGGCATGCCCGGCAGGTGATTCCGGAGTGTTCGCCAAGTGTTTCCGGCGTAGCCGGCAGGTGATTTTGCATGTCCAGCGGTCGTTCCGGCGGGTCGAGCCGGTGGTTCCGGCGTGTCCGGCAGGTGGTTCCGGTCTGTCCGGCAGGTGGTTCTGTGGTGTCCGGCACGAGGTTCAGTCTGAGAGGCTGTGCCGGCATGCCCCTCACGTGATTCCGGCTTGTCCCCGAAGTGGTGCTGGTGTAGCGGGCAGGTGATTTTGGCGTGTCCGGCAGGTGGTTCAGGCGAGTTGAGCAGGTGGTTGCGACGTGCTCGGCAGGTGCTTCCGGCGTCTCCGGCACGTGTTTCTGGCACATCTGAATGGTGGTTCCGGCATGCCCAAAAGTTGATTCCGGTCTGTCCGGTAGGTGGTTCCGGCGTGCACGGCACGTGGTTCTGGTACGTGTCAGAGGTGGTTGCGTATGCCCAACAGGTGGTTCCGGACTGTCCGCCACGTGCTTCTGGCACGTCTGAGAGGTGGTTCCAACATGCACGGCAGGTCATTTCGGAGAGTCGTCCAAGTGGTTCTGGCGTAGCCCGCGGGTGATTTTGGCGTGTCCGGCAGGTGGTTTCGCCGTGCTCGGCAGGTGGTTCAGGCATGGCCGTGACGTGGTTCCAGTCTGTCCAGGACGTGTTTCCAGCTTCTCCGGCAGGTGGTTCTGGTACGTCTGAGAGGTGGTTCTGCCATGGCTGGCAGGTGATCCCGGACTGTCCCCCAGGTGGTTCTGGCATAGCCAGCAGTTGATATTGGCCTGTCCGGCAGGTGGTTCCAGCGAGTCGAACAGGTGGCTCCGGCGTTCTTGGCAGGTGGTTCCGGTCTGCCCGGTAGGTGTTTCCGGCGTGTCCGGCACGTGCTTCCGGCACGTCTGAGAGGTGGTTCCGGCATGCGCGGCAGGTGATTCCGTAGTGTCCGCCAGGTGGTTCTGGCATACCCGGCAGGTGATTTTGGCGTGTCCGGCAGGTGTTTCTGGCGAGTCGAGCAGGTGGCTCCGGCATGCTCGGCAGGTGCTTCCGGCGTCTCCGGCACGTGGTTCTGGTGTGTCTGAGAGCTGGTTCCGGCATGTCCGGCAGATGATTCCGGAGTGTCCGCCAAGTGGTTCTGGCATACCCAGCAGGTGATTTTGGCGTGTCAGGGAGGTGGTACCGGTGAGTCGAGCAGGTGGTTCCGGCGTGCTCAGCAGGTGGTTCAGGCGGTTCTGGCAGGTGGTATCCGTCTGTTCGGGGTGTGGTTCCAGCATCTCATGAACACGTTTCTGGCACGTCTGAGATGTGGTTCCAGCCGGCCCGACAGGTGTTTCCGCAGTGTCCGCCAAGCGGTTCTGGCGTAGTTGGCAGGTGATTTTGGCATGACTGGCAAGTGGTTCCAGCAAGCCTGGCAGGTGATTCCAAAGTGTTCACCAACTGGTTGTGGCGTAGCCGGCAGGTGATTTTTGCGTGATCGGCAGGTGGTTCTGGCGAGTCGAGCAGGTGGTTCCAGCGTGCTCGGCTGGTGCTTCCGGGGTCATTGGCACGGGGTTCTGGCATGTCTGAGAGGTGGTTCCTGCATGCCCGGCAAGTGATTCCGGAGTGTTCGCCAAGTGGTTCTGGCATAGTCGGCAGGTGATTTTGGCATGTCCGGCAGGTGGTTCAGGCGAGTTGAGCAGGTGGTTCCAACGTGCTTGGCAGGTGCTTCCGGCGTCTCCGGCACGTGTTTCTGGCACATCTGACAGGTGGTTCCGGCATGCCCGAAAGGTGATTCCGGTCTGTCCGGTAGGTGGTTCCAGCCTGCACGGCATGTGGTTCTGGTACGTCTCAGAGGTGGTTGCGCATGCCCAACAGGTGATTCCGGACTGTCCGCCACATGGTTCTGGCACGTCTGAGAGGTGGTTCCGGCATGCCCGGCAGGTCATCCCAGAGAGTCCTCCAAGTGGTTCTGGCATAACACGCAGGTGATTTTGGCGTGTCTGGCAGGTTGTTCCGTTGTGCTTGGCAGGTGGTTCAGGCTTGGCCGGCAGGTGGTTCCAGACTGTCCAGGACGTGTTTCCAGCTTCTCCGGCAGGTGGTTCTGGTACGTCTGAGAGGTGGTTCCGCCATGCAGCCATGTGATTCCGGATGATCCCCCAGGTGGTTCTGGTATAGTCAGCAGTTAATATTGGCCTGTCCGGCAGGTGGTTCCAGCGAGTCGAACAGGTGGCTCCGGCGTGCTCGGCAGGTGGTTCCGGTCTGTCCGGTAGGTGATTCCGGCGTGTCCGGCACGTGCTTCCGGCACGTCTGAGAGGTGGTTCCGGCATGCGCGACAGGTGATTCCGGAGTGTCCGCCAGGTGGTTCTGGCGTACCGGGCAGGTGATTTTGGCGTGTCCGGCAGGTGTTTCTGGAGAGTCGAGCAGGTGGCTCCGGCATGCTCGGCAGGTGCTTCCGGCGTCTCCGGCACGTGGTTCTGGTGTGTCTGAGAGCTGGTTCCGGCATGTCCGGCAGATGATTCCGGAGTGTCCGCCAAGTGGTTCTGGCATACCTGGATGGTGATTTGGGCATGTCAGGTAGGTGGTTCCGGCGAGTCGAGCAGGTGGCTCCGGCGAGCTCGGCAGGTTGTTCAGACGGGTCTGGCAGGTGTTTTCCGTCTGTTCGGGGTGTGGTTCCAGCATCTCATGCACATGGTTCTGGCACGTCTGAGATGTGGTTCCGGCCGGCCCGACAGGTGTTTCCGCAGTGTCCGCCAAGTGGTACTGGCGTAGTTGGCAGGTGATTTTGGCATGACCGGCAGGTGGTTCCAGCAAGCCCGGCAGGTGATTCCGAAGTGTTCCCCAACTGGTTGTGGCGTAGCCGGCAGGTGACTTTTGCGTGTCCGGCAGGTGGTTCTGGCGAGTCGAGCAGGCGGTTCCGGCGTGCTCGGCAGGTGCTTCCGGGGTCATTGGCACGTGGTTCTGGCATATCTGAGAGGTGGTTCCGGCATGCCCGGCAGGTGATTCCAGAGTGTTCGCCAAGTGTTTCCGGCGTAGCCGGCAGGTGATTTTGCATGTCCAGCGGTCGTTCCGGCGGGTCGAGCCGGTGGTTCCGGCGTGTCCGGCAGGTGGTTCCGCCGTGCTCGGCAGGTGGTTCAGGCATGGCCGTGACGTGGTTCCAGTCTGTCCAGGACGTGTTTCCTGCTTCTCCGGCAGGTGGTTCTGGTATGTCTGAGAGGTGGTTCTGCCATGGCTGGCAGGTGATCCCGGACTGTCCCCCAGGTGGTTCTGGCATAGCCAGCAGTTGATATTGGCCTGTCCGGCAGGTGGTTCCAGCGAGTCGAACAGGTGGCTCCGGCGTTCTTGGCAGGTCGTTCCGGTCTGCCCGGTAGGTGTTTCCGGCGTGTCCGGCACGTGCTTCCGGCACGTCTGAGAGGTGGTTCCGGCATGCGCGGCAGGTGATTCCGTAGTGTCCGCCAGGTGGTTCTGGCATACCCGGCAGGTGATTTTGGCGTGTCCGGCAGGTGTTTCTGGCGAGTCGAGCAGGTGGCTCCGGCATGCTCGGCAGGTGCTTCCGGCGTCTCCGGCACTTGGTTCTGGTGTGTCTGAGAGCTGGTTCCGGCATGTCCGGCAGATGATTCCGGAGTGTCCGCCAAGTGGTTCTGGCATACCCAGCAGGTGATTTTGGCGTGTCAGGGAGGTGGTACCGGTGAGTCGAGCAGGTGGTTCCGGCGTGCTCAGCAGGTGGTTCAGGCGGTTCTGGCAGGTGGTATCCGTCTGTTCGGGGTGTGGTTCCAGCATCTCATGAACACGTTTCTGGCACGTCTGAGATGTGGTTCCAGCCGGCCCGACAGGTGTTTCCGCAGTGTCCGCCAAGCGGTTCTGGCGTAGTTGGCAGGTGATTTTGGCATGACTGGCAAGTGGTTCCAGCAAGCCTGGCAGGTGATTCCAAAGTGTTCACCAACTGGTTGTGGCGTAGCCGGCAGGTGATTTTTGCGTGATCGGCAGGTGGTTCTGGCGAGTCGAGCAGGTGGTTCCAGCGTGCTCGGCTGGTGCTTCCGGGGTCATTGGCACGGGGTTCTGGCATGTCTGAGAGGTGGTTCCTGCATGCCCGGCAAGTGATTCCGGAGTGTTCGCCAAGTGGTTCTGGCATAGTCGGCAGGTGATTTTGGCATGTCCGGCAGGTGGTTCAGGCGAGTTGAGCAGGTGGTTCCAACGTGCTTGGCAGGTGCTTCCGGCGTCTCCGGCACGTGTTTCTGGCACATCTGACAGGTGGTTCCGGCATGCCCGAAAGGTGATTCCGGTGTGTCCGGTAGGTGGTTCCAGCCTGCACGGCATGTGGTTCTGGTACGTCTCAGAGGTGGTTGCGCATGCCCAACAGGTGATTCCGGACTGTCCGCCACATGGTTCTGGCACGTCTGAGAGGTGGTTCCGGCATGCCCGGCAGGTCATCCCAGAGAGTCCTCCAAGTGGTTCTGGCATAACACGCAGGTGATTTTGGCGTGTCTGGCAGGTTGTTCCGTTGTGCTTGGCAGGTGGTTCAGGCTTGGCCGGCAGGTGGTTCCAGACTGTCCAGGACGTGTTTCCAGCTTCTCCGGCAGGTGGTTCTGGTACGTCTGAGAGGTGGTTCCGCCATGGCTGGCAGGTGATTCCGGACCGTCCCCCAGGTGGTTCTGGCATAGCCAGCAGTTTATATTGGCCTGTCCGGCAGGTGGTTCCAGCGAGTCGAACAGGTGGCTCCGGCGTGCTCGGCAGGTGGTTCCGGTCTGTCCGGTAGGTGATTCCGGTGTGTCCGGCACGTGCTTCCGGCACGTCTGAGAGGTGGTTCCGGCATGCGCGACAGGTGGTTTCGGAGTGTCCGCCAGGTGGTTCTGGCGTACCCGGCAGGTGATTTTGGCGTGTCTGGCAGGTGTTTCTGGCGAGTCGAGCAGGTGGCTCCGGCATGCTCGGCAGGTGCTTCCGGCGTCTCCGGCACGTGGTTCTGGTGTGTCTGAGAGCTGGTTCCGGCATGTCCGGCAGATGATTCCGGAGTGTCCGCCAAGTGGTTCTGGCATACCCAGCAGGTGATTTTGGCGTGTCAGGGAGGTGGTACCGGTGAGTCGAGCAGGTGGTTCCGGCGTGCTCAGCAGGTGGTTCAGGCGGTTCTGGCAGGTGGTATCCGTCTGTTCGGGGTGTGGTTCCAGCATCTCATGAACACGTTTCTGGCACGTCTGAGATGTGGTTCCAGCCGGCCCAACAGGTGTTTCCGCAGTGTCCGCCAAGCGGTTCTGGCGTAGTTGGCAGGTGATATTGTCATGACTGGCAGGTGGTTCCAGCAAGCCTGGCAGGTGATTCCAAAGTGTTCACCAACTGGTTGTGGCGTAGCCGGCAGGTGATTTTTGCGTGATCGGCAGGTGGTTCTGGCGAGTCGAGCAGGTGGTTCCGGCGTGCTCGGCTGGTGGTTCCGGGGTCATTGGCACGGGGTTCTCGCATGTCTGAGAGGTGGTTCCTGCATGCCCGGCAAGTGATTCCGGAGTGTTCGCCAAGTGGTTCTGGCATAGTCGGCAGGTGATTTTGGCATGTCCGGCAGGTGGTTCAGGCGAGTTGAGCAGGTGGTTCCAACGTGCTTGGCAGGTGCTTCCGGCGTCTCCGGCACGTGTTTGTGGCACATCTGACAGGTGGTTCCGGCATGCCCGAAAGGTGATTCCGGTCTGTCCGGTAGGTGGTTCCAGCCTGCACGGCATGTGGTTCTGGTACGTCTCAGAGGTGGTTGCGCATGCCCAACAGGTGATTCCGGACTGTCCGCCACATGGTTCTGGCACGTCTGAGAGGTGGTTCCGGCATGCCCGGCAGGTCATCCCAGAGAGTCCTCCAAGTGGTTCTGGCATAACACGCAGGTGATTTTGGCGTGTCTGGCAGGTTGTTCCGTTGTGCTTGGCAGGTGGTTCAGGCTTGGCCGGCAGGTGGTTCCAGACTGTCCAGGACGTGTTTCCAGCTTCTCCGGCAGGTGGTTCTGGTACGTCTGAGAGGTGGTTCCGCCATGGCTGGCAGGTGATTCCGGACCGTCCCCCAGGTGGTTCTGGCATAGCCAGCAGTTGATATTGGCCTGTCCGGCAGGTGGTTCCAGAGAGTCGAACAGGTGGCTCCGGCGTGCTCGGCAGGTGGTTCCGGTCTGTCCGGTACCTGATTCCGGCATGTCCGGCACGTGCTTCCGGCACGTCTGAGAGGTGGTTCCGGCATGCACGGCACGTGGTTCTGGTACGTCTCAGAGGCGGTTGCGTATGCCCAACAGGTGAATCCGGACTGTCCGCCACGTGCTTCTGGCACGTCAGAGAGGTGGTTCCAACATGCCCGGCAGGTCATTTCGGAGAGTCGTCCAAGTGGTTCTGGCGTAGCCCGCAGGTGATTTTGGCGTGTCCGGCAGGTGGTTCCGCCGTGCTCGGCAGGTGGTTCAGGCATGGCCGTCACGTGGTTCCAGTCTGTCCAGGACGTGTTTCCAGCTTCTCCGGCAGGTGGTTCTGGTACGTCTGAGAGGTGGTTCCGCCATGGCTGGCAGGTGATCCCGGACTGTCCCCCAGGTGGTTCTGGCATAGCCAGCAGTTGATATTGGCCTGTCCGGCAGGTGGTTCCAGCGAGTCGAACAGGTGGCTCCGGCGTGCTCGGCAGGTGGTTCCGGTCTGTCCGATAGGTGATTCCGGCGTGTCCGGCACGTGCTTCCGGCACGTCTGAGAGGTGGTTCCGGCATGCGCGACAGGTGGTTTCGGAGTGTCCGCCAGGTGGTTCTGGCGTACCCGGCAGGTGATTTTGGCGTGTCCGGCAGGTGTTTCTGGCGAGTCGAGCAGGTGGCTCCGGCATGCTCGGCAGGTGCTTCCGGCGTCTCCGGCACGTGGTTCTGGTGTGTCTGAGAGCTGGTTCCGGCATGTCCGGCAGATGATTCCGGAGTGTCCGCCAAGTGGTTCTGGCATACCCGGCTGGTGATTTTGGCATGTCAGGTAGGTGGTTCCGGCGAGCTCGGCAGGTTGTTCAGACGGGTCTGGCAGGTGTTTTCCGTCTGTTCGGGGTGTGGTTCCAGCATCTCATGCACATGGTTCTGGCACGTCTGAGATGTGGTTCCGGCCGGCCCGACAGGTGTTTCCGCAGTGTCCGCCAAGCGGTTCTGGCGTAGTTGGCAGGTGATTTTGGCATGACCGGCAGGTGGTTCCAGCAAGCCCGGCAGGTGATTCCGAAGTGTTCCCCAACTGGTTGTGGCGTAGCCGGCAGGTGATTTTTGCGTGTCCGGCAGGTGGTTCTGGCGAGTCGAGCAGGTGGTTCCGGCGTGCTCGGCAGGTGCTTCCGGGGTCATTGGCACGTGGTTCTGGCATATCTGAGAGGTGGTTCCGGCATGCCCGGCAGGTGATTCCGGAGTGTTCGCCAAGTGTTTCCGGCGTAGCCGGCAGGTGATTTTGCATGTCCAGCGGTCGTTCCGGCGGGTCGAGCGGGTGGTTCCGGCGTGTCCGGCAGGTGGTTCCGGTCTGTCCGGCAGGTGGTTCTGTGGTGTCCGGCACGAGGTTCAGTCTGAGAGGCTGTGCCGGCATGCCCCTCACGTGATTCCGGCTTGTCCCCGAAGTGGTGCTGGTGTAGCGGGCAGGTGATTTTGGCGTGTCCGGCAGGTGGTTCAGGCGAGTTGAGCAGGTGGTTGCGACGTGCTCGGCAGGTGCTTCCGGCGTCTCCGGCACGTGTTTCTGGCACATCTGAATGGTGGTTCCGGCATGCCCAAAAGTTGATTCCGGTCTGTCCGGTAGGTGGTTCCGGCGTGCACGGCACGTGGTTCTGGTACGTGTCAGAGGTGGTTGCGTATGCCCAACAGGTGGTTCCGGACTGTCCGCCACGTGCTTCTGGCACGTCTGAGAGGTGGTTCCAACATGCACGGCAGGTCATTTCGGAGAGTCGTCCAAGTGGTTCTGGCGTAGCCCGCGGGTGATTTTGGCGTGTCCGGCAGGTGGTTTCGCCGTGCTCGGCAGGTGGTTCAGGCATGGCCGTGACGTGGTTCCAGTCTGTCCAGGACGAGTTTCCTGCTTCTCCGGCAGGTGGTTCTGGTATGTCTGAGAGGTGGTTCTGCCATGGCTGGCAGGTGATCCCGGACTGTCCCCCAGGTGGTTCTGGCATAGCCAGCAGTTGATATTGGCCTGTCCGGCAGGTGGTTCCAGCGAGTCGAACAGGTGGCTCCGGCGTTCTTGGCAGGTCGTTCCGGTCTGCCCGGTAGGTGTTTCCGGCGTGTCCGGCACGTGCTTCCGGCACGTCTGAGAGGTGGTTCCGGCATGCGCGGCAGGTGATTCCGTAGTGTCCGCCAGGTGGTTCTGGCATACCCGGCAGGTGATTTTGGCGTGTCCGGCAGGTGTTTCTGGCGAGTCGAGCAGGTGGCTCCGGCATGCTCGGCAGGTGCTTCCGGCGTCTCCGGCACGTGGTTCTGGTGTGTCTGAGAGCTGGTTCCGGCATGTCCGGCAGATGATTCCGGAGTGTCCGCCAAGTGGTTCTGGCATACCCAGCAGGTGATTTTGGCGTGTCAGGGAGGTGGTACCGGTGAGTCGAGCAGGTGGTTCCGGCGTGCTCAGCAGGTGGTTCAGGCGGTTCTGGCAGGTGGTATCCGTCTGTTCGGGGTGTGGTTCCAGCATCTCATGAACACGTTTCTGGCACGTCTGAGATGTGGTTCCAGCCGGCCCGACAGGTGTTTCCGCAGTGTCCGCCAAGCGGTTCTGGCGTAGTTGGCAGGTGATTTTGGCATGACTGGCAAGTGGTTCCAGCAAGCCTGGCAGGTGATTCCAAAGTGTTCACCAACTGGTTGTGGCGTAGCCGGCAGGTGATTTTTGCGTGATCGGCAGGTGGTTCTGGCGAGTCGAGCAGGTGGTTCCAGCGTGCTCGGCTGGTGCTTCCGGGGTCATTGGCACGGGGTTCTGGCATGTCTGAGATGTGGTTCCTGCATGCCCGGCAAGTGATTCCGGAGTGTTCGCCAAGTGGTTCTGGCATAGTCGGCAGGTGATTTTGGCATGTCCGGCAGGTGGTTCAGGCGAGTTGAGCAGGTGGTTCCAACGTGCTTGGCAGGTGCTTCCGGCGTCTCCGGCACGTGTTTCTGGCACATCTGACAGGTGGTTCCGGCATGCCCGAAAGGTGATTCCGGTGTGTCCGGTAGGTGGTTCCAGCCTGCACGGCATGTGGTTCTGGTACGTCTCAGAGGTGGTTGCGCATGCCCAACAGGTGATTCCGGACTGTCCGCCACATGGTTCTGGCACGTCTGAGAGGTGGTTCCGGCATGCCCGGCAGGTCATCCCAGAGAGTCCTCCAAGTGGTTCTGGCATAACACGCAGGTGATTTTGGCGTGTCTGGCAGGTTGTTCCGTTGTGCTTGGCAGGTGGTTCAGGCTTGGCCGGCAGGTGGTTCCAGACTGTCCAGGACGTGTTTCCAGCTTCTCCGGCAGGTGGTTCTGGTACGTCTGAGAGGTGGTTCCGCCATGGCTGGCAGGTGATTCCGGACCGTCCCCCAGGTGGTTCTGGCATAGCCAGCAGTTGATATTGGCCTGTCCGGCAGGTGGTTCCAGCGAGTCGAACAGGTGGCTCCGGCGTGCTCGGCAGGTGGTTCCGGTCTGTCCGGTAGGTGATTCCGGTGTGTCCGGCACGTGCTTCCGGCACGTCTGAGAGGTGGTTCCGGCATGCGCGACAGGTGGTTTCGGAGTGTCCGCCAGGTGGTTCTGGCGTACCCGGCAGGTGATTTTGGCGTGTCCGGCAGGTGTTTCTGGCGAGTCGAGCAGGTGGCTCCGGCATGCTCGGCAGGTGCTTCCGGCGTCTCCGGCACGTGGTTCTGGTGTGTCTGAGAGCTGGTTCCGGCATGTCCGGCAGATGATTCCAGAGTGTCCGCCAAGTGGTTCTGGCATACCCGGCTGGTGATTTGGGCATGTCAGGTAGGTGGTTCCGGCGAGTCGAGCAGGTGGCTCCGGCGTGCTCGGCAGGTTGTTCAGACGGGTCTGGCAGGTGTTTTCCGTCTGTTCGGGGTGTGGTTCCAGCATCTCATGCACATGGTTCTGGCACGTCTGAGATGTGGTTCCGGCCGGCCCGACAGGTGTTTCCACAGTGTCCGCCAAGTGGTACTGGCATAGTTGGCAGGTGATTTTGGCATGACCGGCAGGTGGTTCCAGCAAGCCCGGCAGGTGATTCCGAAGTGTTCCCCAACTGGTTGTGGCGTAGCCGGCAGGTGATTTTTGCGTGTCCGGCAGGTGGTTCTGGCGAGTCGAGCAGGTGGTTCCGGCGTGCTCGGCAGGTGCTTCCGGGGTCATTGGCACGTGGTTCTGGCATACCTGAGAGGTGGTTCCGGCATGCCCGGCAGGTGATTCCGGAGTGTTCGCCAAGTGTTTCCGGCGTAGCCGGCAGGTGATTTTGCATGTCCAGCGGTCGTTCCGGCGGGTCGAGCCGGTGGTTCCGGCGTGTCCGGCAGGTGGTTCCGGTCTGTCCGGCAGGTGGTTCTGTGGTGTCCGGCACGAGGTTCAGTCTGAGAGGCTGTGCCGGCATGCCCCTCACGTGATTCCGGCTTGTCCCCGAAGTGGTGCTGGTGTAGCGGGCAGGTGATTTTGGCGTGTCCGGCAGGTGGTTCAGGCGAGTTGAGCAGGTGGTTGCGACGTGCTCGGCAGGTGCTTCCGGCGTCTCCGGCACGTGTTTCTGGCACATCTGACTGGTGGTTCCGGCATGCCCAAAAGTTGATTCCGGTCTGTCCGGTAGGTGGTTCCGGCGTGCACGGCACGTGGTTCTGGTACGTGTCAGAGGTGGTTGCGTATGCCCAACAGGTGATTCCGGACTGTCCGACACGTGCTTCTGGCACGTCTGAGAGGTGGTTCCAACATGCCCGGCAGGTCATTTCGGAGAGTCGTCCAAGTGGTTCTGGCGTAGCCCGCAGGTGATTTTGGCGTGTCCGGCAGGTGGTTCCGCCGTGCTCGGCAGGTGGTTCAGGCATGGCCGTCACGTGGTTCCAGTCTGTACAGGACGTGTTTCCAGCTTCTCCGGCAGGTGGTTCTGGTACGTCTGAGACGTGGTTCCGCCATGGCTGGCAGGTGATCCCGGACTGTCCCCCAGGTGGTTCTGGCATAGCCAGCAGTTGATATTGGCCTGTCCGGCAGGTGGTTCCAGCGAGTCGAACAGGTGGCTCCGGCGTTCTTGGCAGGTGGTTCCGGTCTGTCCGGTAGGTGTTTCCGGCGTGTCCGGCACGTGCTTCCGGCACGTCTGAGAGGTGGTTCCGGCATGCGCGGCAGGTGATTCCGTAGTGTCCGCCAGGTGGTTCTGGCATACCCGGCAGGTGATTTTGGCGTGTCCGGCAGGTGTTTCTGGCGAGTCGAGCAGGTGGCTCCGGCATGCTCGGCAGGTGCTTCCGGCGTCTCTGGCACTTGGTTCTGGTGTGTCTGAGAGCTGGTTCCGGCATGTCCGGCAGATGATTCCGGAGTGTCCGCCAAGTGGTTCTGGCATACCCAGCAGGTGATTTTGGCGTGTCAGGGAGGTGGTACCGGTGAGTCGAGCAGGTGGTTCCGGCGTGCTCAGCAGGTGGTTCAGGCGGTTCTGGCAGGTGGTATCCGTCTGTTCGGGGTGTGGTTCCAGCATCTCATGAACACGTTTCTGGCACGTCTGAGATGTGGTTCCAGACGGCCCGACAGGTGTTTCCGCAGTGTCCGCCAAGCGGTTCTGGCGTAGTTGGCAGGTGATTTTGGCATGACTGGCAGGTGGTTCCAGCAAGCCTGGCAGGTGATTCCAAAGTGTTCACCAACTGGTTGTGGCGTAGCCGGCAGGTGATTTTTGCGTGATCGGCAGGTGGTTCTGGCGAGTCGAGCAGGTGGTTCCGGCGTGCTCGGCTGGTGCTTCTGGGGTCATTGGCACGGGGTTCTGGCATGTCTGAGAGGTGGTTCCTGCATGCCCGGCAAGTGATTCCGGAGTGTTCGCCAAGTGGTTCTGGCATAGTCGGCAGGTGATTTTGGCATGTCCGGCAGGTGGTTCAGGCGAGTTGAGCAGGTGGTTCCAACGTGCTTGGCAGGTGCTTCCGGCGTCTCCGGCACGTGTTTCTGGCACATCTGACAGGTGGTTCCGGCATGCCCGAAAGGTGATTCCGGTGTGTCCGTTAGGTGGTTCCAGCCTGCACGGCATGTGGTTCTGGTACGTCTCAGAGGTGGTTGCGCATGCCCAACAGGTGATTCCGGACTGTCCGCCACATGGTTCTGGCACGTCTGAGAGGTGGTTCCGGCATGCCCGGCAGGTCATCCCAGAGAGTCCTCCAAGTGGTTCTGGCATAACACGCAGGTGATTTTGGCGTGTCTGGCAGGTTGTTCCGTTGTGCTTGGCAGGTGGTTCAGGCTTGGCCGGCAGGTGGTTCCAGACTGTCCAGGACGTGTTTCCAGCTTCTCCGGCAGGTGGTTCTGGTACGTCTGAGAGGTGGTTCCGCCATGGCTGGCAGGTGATTCCGGACCATCCCCCATGTGGTTCTGGCATAGCCAGCAGTTGATATTGGCCTGTCCGGCAGGTGGTTCCAGCGAGTCGAACAGGTGGCTCCGGCGTGCTCGGCAGGTGGTTCCGGTCTGTCCGGTAGGTGATTCCGGCGTGTCCGGCACGTGCTTCCGGCACGTCTGAGAGGTGGTTCCGGCATGCGCGGCAGGTGATTCCGTAGTGTCCGCCAGGTGGTTCTGGCATACCCGGCAGGTGATTTTGGCGTGTCCGGCAGGTGTTTCTGGCGAGTCGAGCAGGTGGCTCCGGCATGCTCGGCAGGTGCTTCCGGCGTCTCTGGCACGTGGTTCTGGTGTGTCTGACAGCTGGTTCCGGCATGTCCGGCAGATGATTCCGGAGTGTCCGCCAAGTGGTTCTGGCATACCCGGCTGGTGATTTGGGCATGTCAGGTAGGTGGTTCCGGCGAGTCGAGCAGGTGGCTCCGGCGTGCTCGGCAGGTTGTTCAGACAGGTCTGGCAGGTGTTTTCCGTCTGTTCGGGGTGTGGTTCCAGCATCTCATGCACATGGTTCTGGCACGTCTGAGATGTGGTTCCGGCCGGCCCGACAGGTGTTTCCACAGTGTCCGCCAAGTGGTACTGGCGTAGTTGGCAGGTGATTTTGGCATGACTGGCAGGTGGTTCCAGCAAGCCCGGCAGGTGATTCCGAAGTGTTCCCCAACTGGTTGTGGCAAAGCCGGCAGATGATTTTTGCGTGTCCGGCAGGTGGTTCTGGCGAGTTGAGCAGGTGGTTCCAACGTGCTTGGCAGGTGCTTCCGGCGTCTCCGGCACGTGTTTCTGGCACATCTGACAGGTGGTTCCGGCATGCCCGAAAGGTGATTCCGGTGTGTCCGGTAGGTGGTTCCAGCCTGCACGGCATGTGGTTCTGGTACGTCTCAGAGGTGGTTGCGCATGCCCAACAGGTGATTCCGGACTGTCCGCCACATGGTTCTGGCACGTCTGAGAGGTGGTTCCGGCATGCCCGGCAGGTCATCCCAGAGAGTCCTCCAAGTGGTTCTGGCATAACACGCAGGTGATTTTGGCGTGTCTGGCAGGTTGTTCCGTTGTGCTTGGCAGGTGGTTCAGGCTTGGCCGGCAGGTGGTTCCAGACTGTCCAGGACGTGTTTCCAGCTTCTCCGGCAGGTGGTTCTGGTACGTCTGAGAGGTGGTTCCGCCATGGCTGGCAGGTGATTCCGGACCGTCCCCCAGGTGGTTCTGGCTTAGCCAGCAGTTGATATTGGCCTTTCCGGCAGGTGGTTCCAGCGAGTCGAACAGGTGGCTCCGGCGTTCTTGGCAGGTGGTTCCGGTCTGTCCGGTAGGTGATTCCGGCGTGTCCGGCACGTGCTTCCGGCACGTCTGAGAGGTGGTTCCGGCCTGCGCGACAGGTGGTTTCGGAGTGTCCGCCAGGTGGTTCTGGCGTACCCGGCAGGTGATTTTGGCGTGTCCGGCAGGTGTTTCTGGCGAGTCGAGCAGGTGGCTCCGGCATGCTCGGCAGGTGCTTCCGGCGTCTCCGGCACTTGGTTCTGGTGTGTCTGAGAGCTGGTTCCGGCATGTCCGGCAGATGATTCCGGAGTGTCCGCCAAGTGGTTCTGGCATACCCAGCAGG
The DNA here is from genome assembly GCF_037783145.1 of Equus przewalskii. Taxonomy (NCBI): domain Eukaryota; kingdom Metazoa; phylum Chordata; class Mammalia; order Perissodactyla; family Equidae; genus Equus; species Equus przewalskii. Next base: position 1,620 of record NW_027227527.1, on the reverse strand, counting down.
TGATTTTGGCGTGTCAGGGAGGTGGTACCGGTGAGTCGAGCAGGTGGTTCCGGCCTGCTCGGCAGGTGGTTCAGGCGGTTCTGGCAGGTGGTATCCGTCTGTTCGGGGTGTGGTTCCAGCATCTCATGAACACGTTTCTGGCACGTCTGAGATGTGGTTCCAGCCGGCCCGACAGGTGTTTCCGCAGTGTCCGCCAAGCGGTTCTGGCGTAGTTGGCAGGTGATTTTGGCATGACTGGCAGGTGGTTCCAGCAAGCCTGGCAGGTGATTCCAAAGTGTTCACCAACTGGTTGTGGCGTAGCCGGCAGGTGATTTTTGCGTGTCCGGCAGGTGGTTCTGGCGAGTCGAGCAGGTGGTTCCGGCGTGCTCGGCTGGTGCTTCCGGGGTCATTGGCACGGGGTTCTGGCATGTCTGAGAGGTGGTTCCTGCATGCCCGGCAAGTGATTCCGGAGTGTTCGCCAAGTGGTTCTGGCATAGTCGGCAGGTGATTTTGCATGTCCAGCGGTCGTTCCGGCGGGTCGAGCCGGTGGTTCCGGCGTGTCCGGCAGGTGGTTCCGGTCTGTCCGGCAGGTGGTTCTGAGGTGTCCGGCACGAGGTTCAGTCTGAGAGGCTGTGCCGGCATGCCCCTCACGTGATTCCGGCTTGTCCCCGAAGTGGTGCTGGTGTAGCGGGCAGGTGATTTTGGCGTGTCCGGCAGGTGGTTCAGGCGAGTTGAGCAGGTGGTTGCGACGTGCTCGGCAGGTGCTTCCGGCGTCTCCGGCACGTGTTTCTGGCACATCTGACTGGTGGTTCCGGCATGCCCAAAAGTTGATTCCGGTCTGTCCGGTAGGTGGTTCCGGCGTGCACGGCACGTGGTTCTGGTACGTGTCAGAGGTGGTTGCGTATGCCCAACAGGTGATTCCGGACTGTCCGCCACGTGCTTCTGGCACGTCTGAGAGGTGGTTCCAACATGCCCGGCAGGTCATTTCGGAGAGTCGTCCAAGTGGTTCTGGCGTAGCCCGCGGGTGATTTTGGCGTGTCCGGCAGGTGGTTCCGCCGTGCTCGGCAGGTGGTTCAGGCATGGCCGTCACGTGGCTCCAGTCTGTCCAGGACGTGTTTCCAGCTTCTCCGGCAGGTGGTTCTGGTACGTCTGAGAGGTGGTTCCACCATGGCTGGCAGGTGATCCCGGACTGTCCCCCAGGTGGTTCTGGCATAGCCAGCAGTTGATATTGGCCTGTCCGGCAGGTGGTTCCAGCGAGTCGAACAGGTGGCTCCGGCGTTCTTGGCAGGTGGTTCCGGTCTGTCCGGTAGGTGTTTCCGGCGTGTCCGGCACGTGCTTCCGGCACGTCTGAGAGGTGGTTCCGGCATGCGCGGCAGGCGATTCCGTAGTGTCCGCCAGGTGGTTCTGGCATACCCGGCAGGTGATTTTGGCGTGTCCGGCAGGTGTTTCTGGCGAGTCGAGCAGGTGGCTCCGGCATGCTCGGCAGGTGCTTCCGGCGTCTCCGGCACTTGGTTCTGGTGTGTCTGAGAGCTGGTTCCGGCATGTCTGGCAGATGATTCCGGAGTGTCCGCCAAGTGGTTCTGGCATACCCAGCAGGTGATTTTGGCGTGTCAGGGAGGTGGTACCGGTGAGTCGAGCATC
>NW_027227526.1:0-50762 GCF_037783145.1 Equus przewalskii | reverse complement strand
GAGCCCGTGGTTCCGGCGTGTCCGGCAGGTGGTTCCGGTCTGTCCGGCAGGTGGTTCTGTGGTGTCCGGCGCGGGGTTCAGTCTGAGAGGCTGTGCCGGCATGCCCCTCACGTGATTCCGGCTGTCCCCGAAGTGGTGCTGGTGTAGCGGGCAGGTGATTTTGGCGTGTCCGGCAGGTGGTTCTGGCGAGTTGAGCAGGTGGTTCCGGCGTGCTCGGCTGGTGCTTCCGGGGTCATTGGCACGGGGTTCTGGCATGTCTGAGAGGTGGTTCCTGCATGCCCGGCAAGTGATTCCGGAGTGTTCGCCAAGTGGTTGTGGCATAGTCGGCAGGTGATTTTGGCATGTCCCGCAGGTGGTTCAGGTGAGTTGAGCAGGTGGTTCCAACGTGCTTGGCAGGTGCTTCCGGCGTCTCCGGCACGTGTTTCTGGCACATCTGACAGGTGTTCCTGCATGCCCGAAAGGTGATTCCGGTCTGTCCGGTAGGTGGTTCCAGCCTGCACGGCATGTGGTTCTGGTACGTCTCAGAGGTGGTTGCGCATGCCCAACAGGTGATTCCGGACTGTCCGCCACATGGTTCTGGCACGTCTGAGAGGTGGTTCCGGCATGCCCGGCAGGTCATCCCAGAGAGTCCTCCAAGTGGTTCTGGCATAACACGCAGGTGATTTTGGCGTGTCTGGCAGGTTGTTCCGTTGTGCTTGGCAGGTGGTTCAGGCTTGGCCGGCAGGTGGTTCCAGACTGTCCAGGACGTGTTTCCAGCTTCTCCGGCAGGTGGTTCTGGTACGTCTGAGAGGTGGTTCCGCCATGCAGCCATGTGATTCCGGATGATCCCCCAGGTGGTTCTGGTATAGTCAGCAGTTAATATTGGCCTGTCCGGCAGGTGGTTCCAGCTAGTCGAACAGGTGGCTCCGGCGTGCTCGGCAGGTGGTTCCGGTCTGTCCGGTAGGTGATTCCGGCGTGTCTGGCACGTGCTTCCGGCACGTCTGAGAGGTGGTTCCGGCATGCGCGACAGGTGATTCCGGAGTGTCCGCCAGGTGGTTCTGGCGTACCGGGCAGGTGATTTTGGCGTGTCCGGCAGGTGTTTCTGGAGAGTCGAGCAGGTGGCTCCGGCATGCTCGGCAGGTGCTTCCGGCGTCTCCGGCACGTGGTTCTGGTGTGTCTGAGAGCTGGTTCCGGCATGTCCGGCAGATGATTCCGGAGTGTCCGCCAAGTGGTTCTGGCATACCTGGATGGTGATTTGGGCATGTCAGGTAGGTGGTTCCGGCGAGTCGAGCAGGTGGCTCCGGCGAGCTCGGCAGGTTGTTCAGACGGGTCTGGCAGGTGTTTTCCGTCTGTTCGGGGTGTGGTTCCAGCATCTCATGCACATGGTTCTGGCACGTCTGAGATGTGGTTCCGGCCGGCCCGACAGGTGTTTCCGCAGTGTCCGCCAAGTGGTACTGGCGTAGTTGGCAGGTGATTTTGGCATGACCGGCAGGTGGTTCCAGCAAGCCCGGCAGGTGATTCCGAAGTGTTCCCCAACTGGTTGTGGCGTAGCCGGCAGGTGACTTTTGCGTGTCCGGCAGGTGGTTCTGGCGAGTCGAGCAGGCGGTTCCGGCGTGCTCGGCAGGTGCTTCCGGGGTCATTGGCACGTGGTTCTGGCATATCTGAGAGGTGGTTCCGGCATGCCCGGCAGGTGATTCCGGAGTGTTCGCCAAGTGTTTCCGGCGTAGCCGGCAGGTGATTTTGCATGTCCAGCGGTCGTTCCGGCGGGTCGAGCCGGTGGTTCCGGCGTGTCCAGCAGGTGGTTCCGCCGTGCTCGGCAGGTGGTTCAGGCATGGCCGTGACGTGGTTCCAGTCTGTCCAGGACGTGTTTCCTGCTTCTCCGGCAGGTGGTTCTGGTATGTCTGAGAGGTGGTTCTGCCATGGCTGGCAGGTGATCCCGGACTGTCCCCCAGGTGGTTCTGGCATAGCCAGCAGTTGATATTGGCCTGTCCGGCAGGTGGTTCCAGCGAGTCGAACAGGTGGCTCCGGCGTTCTTGGCAGGTCGTTCCGGTCTGCCCGGTAGGTGTTTCCGGCGTGTCCGGCACGTGCTTCCGGCACGTCTGAGAGGTGGTTCCGGCATGCGCGGCAGGTGATTCCGTAGTGTCCGCCAGGTGGTTCTGGCATACCCGGCAGGTGATTTTGGCGTGTCCGGCAGGTGTTTCTGGCGAGTCGAGCAGGTGGCTCCGGCATGCTCGGCAGGTGCTTCCGGCGTCTCCGGCACTTGGTTCTGGTGTGTCTGAGAGCTGGTTCCGGCATGTCCGGCAGATGATTCCGGAGTGTCCGCCAAGTGGTTCTGGCATACCCAGCAGGTGATTTTGGCGTGTCAGGGAGGTGGTACCGGTGAGTCGAGCAGGTGGTTCCGGCGTGCTCAGCTGGTGGTTCAGGCGGTTCTGGCAGGTGGTATCCGTCTGTTCGGGGTGTGGTTCCAGCATCTCATGAACACGTTTCTGGCACGTCTGAGATGTGGTTCCAGCCGGCCCGACAGGTGTTTCCCCAGTGTCCGCCAAGCGGTTCTGGCGTAGTTGGCAGGTGATTTTGGCATGACTGGCAAGTGGTTCCAGCAAGCCTGGCAGGTGATTCCAAAGTGTTCACCAACTGGTTGTGGCGTAGCCGGCAGGTGATTTTTGCGTGATCGGCAGGTGGTTCTGGCGAGTCGAGCAGGTGGTTCCGCTGCTCGGCTGGTGCTTCCGGGGTCATTGGCACGAGGTTCTGAGTCTGAGAGGTGGTTCCGGCATGCCCGTCACGTGATTCCGGAGTGTTCGCGAAGTGGTGCTGGTGTAGCGGGCAGGTGATTTTGGCGTGTCCGGCAGGTGGTTCAGGCGAGTTGAGCAGGTGGTTGCGACGTGCTCGGCAGGTGCTTCCGGCGTCTCCGGCACGTGTTTCTGGCACATCTGACTGGTGGTTCCGGCATGCCCGAAAAGTTGATTCCGGTCTGTCCGGTAGGTGGTTCCGGCGTGCACGGCACGTGGTTCTGGTACGTGTCAGAGGTGGTTGCGTATGCCCAACTGGTGATTCCGGACTGTCCGCCACGTGCTTCTGGCACGTCTGAGAGGTGGTTCCAACATGCCCGGCAGGTCATTTCGGAGAGTCGCTCCAAGTGGTTCTGGCGTAGCCCGCGGGTGATTTTGGCGTGTCCGGCAGGTGGTTCCGCCGTGCTCGGCAGGTGGTTCAGGCATGGCCGTCACGTGGTTCCAGTCTGTCCAGGACGTGTTTCCAGCTTCTCCGGCAGGTGGTTCTGGTACGTCTGAGAGGTGGTTCCGCCATGGCTGGCAGGTGATCCCGGACTGTCCCCCAGGTGGTTCTGGCATAGCCAGCAGTTGATATTGGCCTGTCCGGCAGGTGGTTCCAGCGAGTCGAACAGGTGGCTCCGGCGTGCTCGGCAGATGGTTCCGGTCTGTCCGGTAGGTGATTCCGGCGTGTCCGGCACGTGCTTCCGGCACGTCTGAGAGGTGGTTCCGGCATGCGCGACAGGTGATTTCGGAGTGTCCGCCAGGTGGTTCTGGCGTACCCGGCAGGTGATTTTGGCGTGTCCGGCAGGTGTTTCTGGCGAGTCGAGCAGGTGGCTCCGGCATGCTCGGCAGGTGCTTCCGGCGTCTCCGGCACGTGGTTCTGGTGTGTCTGAGAGCTGGTTCCGGCATGTCCGGCAGATGATTCCGGAGTGTCCGCCAAGTGGTTCTGGCATACCCGGCTGGTGATTTGGGCATGTCAGGGAGGTGGTACCGGTGAGTCGAGCAGGTGGTTCCGGCGTGCTCGGCAGGTGGTTCAGACGGTTCTGGCAGGTGGTATCCGTCTGTTCGGGGTGTGGTTCCAGCATCTCATGAACACGGTTCTGGCACGTCTGAGATGTGGTTCCAGCCGGCCCGACAGGTGTTTCCACAGTGTCCGCCAAGTGGTACTGGCGTAGTTGGCAGGTGATTTTGGCATGACTGGCAGGTGGTTCCAGCAAGCCTGGCAGGTGATTCCAAAGTGTTCACCAACTGGTTGTGGCGTAGCCGGCAGGTGATTTTTGCGTGATCGGCAGGTGGTTCTGGCGAGTCGAGCAGGTGGTTCCGGCGTGCTCGGCTGGTGCTTCCGGGGTCATTGGCACGGGGTTCTGGCATGTCTGAGAGGTGGTTCCTGCATGCCCGGCAAGTGATTCCGGAGTGTTCGCCAAGTGGTTGTGGCATACTCGGCAGGTGATTTTGGCATGTCCCGCAGGTGGTTCAGGTGAGTTGAGCAGGTGGTTCCAACGTGCTTGGCAGGTGCTTCCGGCGTCTCCGGCACGTGTTTCTGGCACATCTGACAGGTGTTCCTGCATGCCCGAAAGGTGATTCCGGTCTGTCCGGTAGGTGGTTCCAGCCTGCACGGCATGTGGTTCTGGTACGTCTCAGAGGTGGTTGCGCATGCCCAACAGGTGATTCCGGACTGTCCGCCACATGGTTCTGGCACGTCTGAGAGGTGGTTCCGGCATGCCCGGCAGGTCATCCCAGAGAGTCCTCCAAGTGGTTCTGGCATAACACGCAGGTGATTTTGGCGTGTCTGGCAGGTTGTTCCGTTGTGCTTGGCAGGTGGTTCAGGCTTGGCCGGCAGGTGGTTCCAGACTGTCCAGGACGTGTTTCCAGCTTCTCCGGCAGGTGGTTCTGGTACGTCTGAGAGGTGGTTCCGCCATGCAGCCATGTGATTCCGGATGATCCCCCAGGTGGTTCTGGTATAGTCAGCAGTTAATATTGGCCTGTCCGGCAGGTGGTTCCAGCTAGTCGAACAGGTGGCTCCGGCGTGCTCGGCAGGTGGTTCCGGTCTGTCCGGTAGGTGATTCCGGCGTGTCCGGCACGTGCTTCCGGCACGTCTGAGAGGTGGTTCCGGCATGCGCGACAGGTGATTCCGGAGTGTCCGCCAGGTGGTTCTGGCGTACCGGGCAGGTGATTTTGGCGTGTCCGGCAGGTGTTTCTGGAGAGTCGAGCAGGTGGCTCCGGCATGCTCGGCAGGTGCTTCCGGCGTCTCCGGCACGTGGTTCTGGTGTGTCTGAGAGCTGGTTCCGGCATGTCCGGCAGATGATTCCGGAGTGTCCGCCAAGTGGTTCTGGCATACCTGGATGGTGATTTGGGCATGTCAGGTAGGTGGTTCCGGCGAGTCGAGCAGGTGGCTCCGGCGAGCTCGGCAGGTTGTTCAGACGGGTCTGGCAGGTGTTTTCCGTCTGTTCGGGGTGTGGTTCCAGCATCTCATGCACATGGTTCTGGCACGTCTGAGATGTGGTTCCGGCCAGCCCGACAGGTGTTTCCGCAGTGTCCGCCAAGTGGTACTGGCGTAGTTGGCAGGTGATTTTGGCATGACCGGCAGGTGGTTCCAGCAAGCCCGGCAGGTGATTCCGAAGTGTTCCCCAACTGGTTGTGGCGTAGCCGGCAGGTGACTTTTGCGTGTCCGGCAGGTGGTTCTGGCGAGTCGAGCAGGCGGTTCCGGCGTGCTCGGCAGGTGCTTCCGGGGTCATTGGCACGTGGTTCTGGCATATCTGAGAGGTGGTTCCGGCATGCCCGGCAGGTGATTCCAGAGTGTTCGCCAAGTGTTTCCGGCGTAGCCGGCAGGTGATTTTGCATGTCCAGCGGTCGTTCCGGCGGGTCGAGCCGGTGGTTCCGGCGTGTCCGGCAGGTGGTTCCGCCGTGCTCGGCAGGTGGTTCAGGCATGGCCGTGACGTGGTTCCAGTCTGTCCAGGACGTGTTTCCTGCTTCTCCGGCAGGTGGTTCTGGTATGTCTGAGAGGTGGTTCTGCCATGGCTGGCAGGTGATCCCGGACTGTCCCCCAGGTGGTTCTGGCATAGCCAGCAGTTGATATTGGCCTGTCCGGCAGGTGGTTCCAGCGAGTCGAACAGGTGGCTCCGGCGTTCTTGGCAGGTCGTTCCGGTCTGCCCGGTAGGTGTTTCCGGCGTGTCCGGCACGTGCTTCCGGCACGTCTGAGAGGTGGTTCCGGCATGCGCGGCAGGTGATTCCGTAGTGTCCGCCAGGTGGTTCTGGCATACCCGGCAGGTGATTTTGGCGTGTCCGGCAGGTGTTTCTGGCGAGTCGAGCAGGTGGCTCCGGCATGCTCGGCAGGTGCTTCCGGCGTCTCCGGCACTTGGTTCTGGTGTGTCTGAGAGCTGGTTCCGGCATGTCCGGCAGATGATTCCGGAGTGTCCGCCAAGTGGTTCTGGCATACCCAGCAGGTGATTTTGGCGTGTCAGGGAGGTGGTACCGGTGAGTCGAGCAGGTGGTTCCGGCGTGCTCAGCTGGTGGTTCAGGCGGTTCTGGCAGGTGGTATCCGTCTGTTCGGGGTGTGGTTCCAGCATCTCATGAACACGTTTCTGGCACGTCTGAGATGTGGTTCCAGCCGGCCCGACAGGTGTTTCCCCAGTGTCCGCCAAGCGGTTCTGGCGTAGTTGGCAGGTGATTTTGGCATGACTGGCAAGTGGTTCCAGCAAGCCTGGCAGGTGATTCCAAAGTGTTCACCAACTGGTTGTGGCGTAGCCGGCAGGTGATTTTTGCGTGATCGGCAGGTGGTTCTGGCGAGTCGAGCAGGTGGTTCCAGCGTGCTCGGCTGGTGCTTCCGGGGTCATTGGCACGGGGTTCTGGCATGTCTGAGAGGTGGTTCCTGCATGCCCGGCAAGTGATTCCGGAGTGTTCGCCAAGTGGTTCTGGCATAGTCGGCAGGTGATTTTGGCATGTCCGGCAGGTGGTTCAGGCGAGTTGAGCAGGTGGTTCCAACGTGCTTGGCAGGTGCTTCCGGCGTCTCCGGCACGTGTTTCTGGCACATCTGACAGGTGGTTCCGGCATGCCCGAAAGGTGATTCCGGTGTGTCCGGTAGGTGGTTCCAGCCTGCACGGCATGTGGTTCTGGTACGTCTCAGAGGTGGTTGCGCATGCCCAACAGGTGATTCCGGACTGTCCGCCACATGGTTCTGGCACGTCTGAGAGGTGGTTCCGGCATGCCCGGCAGGTCATCCCAGAGAGTCCTCCAAGTGGTTCTGGCATAACACGCAGGTGATTTTGGCGTGTCTGGCAGGTTGTTCCGTTGTGCTTGGCAGGTGGTTCAGGCTTGGCCGGCAGGTGGTTCCAGACTGTCCAGGACGTGTTTCCAGCTTCTCCGGCAGGTGGTTCTGGTACGTCTGAGAGGTGGTTCCGCCATGGCTGGCAGGTGATTCCGGACCGTCCCCCAGGTGGTTCTGGCATAGCCAGCAGTTTATATTGGCCTGTCCGGCAGGTGGTTCCAGCGAGTCGAACAGGTGGCTCCGGCGTGCTCGGCAGGTGGTTCCGGTCTGTCCGGTAGGTGATTCCGGTGTGTCCGGCACGTGCTTCCGGCACGTCTGAGAGGTGGTTCCGGCATGCGCGACAGGTGGTTTCGGAGTGTCCGCCAGGTGGTTCTGGCGTACCCGGCAGGTGATTTTGGCGTGTCTGGCAGGTGTTTCTGGCGAGTCGAGCAGGTGGCTCCGGCATGCTCGGCAGGTGCTTCCGGCGTCTCCGGCACGTGGTTCTGGTGTGTCTGAGAGCTGGTTCCGGCATGTCCGGCAGATGATTCCGGAGTGTCCGCCAAGTGGTTCTGGCATACCCAGCAGGTGATTTTGGCGTGTCAGGGAGGTGGTACCGGTGAGTCGAGCAGGTGGTTCCGGCGTGCTCAGCAGGTGGTTCAGGCGGTTCTGGCAGGTGGTATCCGTCTGTTCGGGGTGTGGTTCCAGCATCTCATGAACACGTTTCTGGCACGTCTGAGATGTGGTTCCAGCCGGCCCAACAGGTGTTTCCGCAGTGTCCGCCAAGCGGTTCTGGCGTAGTTGGCAGGTGATATTGTCATGACTGGCAGGTGGTTCCAGCAAGCCTGGCAGGTGATTCCAAAGTGTTCACCAACTGGTTGTGGCGTAGCCGGCAGGTGATTTTTGCGTGATCGGCAGGTGGTTCTGGCGAGTCGAGCAGGTGGTTCCGGCGTGCTCGGCTGGTGGTTCCGGGGTCATTGGCACGGGGTTCTGGCATGTCTGAGAGGTGGTTCCTGCATGCCCGGCAAGTGATTCCGGAGTGTTCGCCAAGTGGTTCTGGCATAGTCGGCAGGTGATTTTGGCATGTCCGGCAGGTGGTTCAGGCGAGTTGAGCAGGTGGTTCCAACGTGCTTGGCAGGTGCTTCCGGCGTCTCCGGCACGTGTTTGTGGCACATCTGACAGGTGGTTCCGGCATGCCCGAAAGGTGATTCCGGTCTGTCCGGTAGGTGGTTCCAGCCTGCACGGCATGTGGTTCTGGTACGTCTCAGAGGTGGTTGCGCATGCCCAACAGGTGATTCCGGACTGTCCGCCACATGGTTCTGGCACGTCTGAGAGGTGGTTCCGGCATGCCCGGCAGGTCATCCCAGAGAGTCCTCCAAGTGGTTCTGGCATAACACGCAGGTGATTTTGGCGTGTCTGGCAGGTTGTTCCGTTGTGCTTGGCAGGTGGTTCAGGCTTGGCCGGCAGGTGGTTCCAGACTGTCCAGGACGTGTTTCCAGCTTCTCCGGCAGGTGGTTCTGGTACGTCTGAGAGGTGGTTCCGCCATGGCTGGCAGGTGATTCCGGACCGTCCCCCAGGTGGTTCTGGCATAGCCAGCAGTTGATATTGGCCTGTCCGGCAGGTGGTTCCAGAGAGTCGAACAGGTGGCTCCGGCGTGCTCGGCAGGTGGTTCCGGTCTGTCCGGTACCTGATTCCGGCATGTCCGGCACGTGCTTCCGGCACGTCTGAGAGGTGGTTCCGGCATGCACGGCACGTGGTTCTGGTACGTCTCAGAGGCGGCTGCGTATGCCCAACAGGTGAATCCGGACTGTCCGCCACGTGCTTCTGGCACGTCAGAGAGGTGGTTCCAACATGCCCGGCAGGTCATTTCGGAGAGTCGTCCAAGTGGTTCTGGCGTAGCCCGCAGGTGATTTTGGCGTGTCCGGCAGGTGGTTCCGCCGTGCTCGGCAGGTGGTTCAGGCATGGCCGTCACGTGGTTCCAGTCTGTCCAGGACGTGTTTCCAGCTTCTCCGGCAGGTGGTTCTGGTACGTCTGAGAGGTGGTTCCGCCATGGCTGGCAGGTGATCCCGGACTGTCCCCCAGGTGGTTCTGGCATAGCCAGCAGTTGATATTGGCCTGTCCGGCAGGTGGTTCCAGCGAGTCGAACAGGTGGCTCCGGCGTGCTCGGCAGGTGGTTCCGGTCTGTCCGATAGGTGATTCCGGCGTGTCCGGCACGTGCTTCCGGCACGTCTGAGAGGTGGTTCCGGCATGCGCGACAGGTGGTTTCGGAGTGTCCGCCAGGTGGTTCTGGCGTACCCGGCAGGTGATTTTGGCGTGTCCGGCAGGTGTTTCTGGCGAGTCGAGCAGGTGGCTCCGGCATGCTCGGCAGGTGCTTCCGGCGTCTCCGGCACGTGGTTCTGGTGTGTCTGAGAGCTGGTTCCGGCATGTCCGGCAGATGATTCCGGAGTGTCCGCCAAGTGGTTCTGGCATACCCGGCTGGTGATTTTGGCATGTCAGGTAGGTGGTTCCGGCGAGCTCGGCAGGTTGTTCAGACGGGTCTGGCAGGTGTTTTCCGTCTGTTCGGGGTGTGGTTCCAGCATCTCATGCACATGGTTCTGGCACGTCTGAGATGTGGTTCCGGCCGGCCCGACAGGTGTTTCCACAGTGTCCGCCAAGCGGTTCTGGCGTAGTTGGCAGGTGATTTTGGCATGACCGGCAGGTGGTTCCAGCAAGCCCGGCAGGTGATTCCGAAGTGTTCCCCAACTGGTTGTGGCGTAGCCGGCAGGTGATTTTTGCGTGTCCGGCAGGTGGTTCTGGCGAGTCGAGCAGGTGGTTCCGGCGTGCTCGGCAGGTGCTTCCGGGGTCATTGGCACGTGGTTCTGGCATACCTGAGAGGTGGTTCCGGCATGCCCGGCAGGTGATTCCGGAGTGTTCGCCAAGTGTTTCCGGCGTAGCCGGCAGGTGATTTTGCATGTCCAGCGGTCGTTCCGGCGGGTCGAGCCGGTGGTTCCGGCGTGTCCGGCAGGTGGTTCCGGTCTGTCCGGCAGGTGGTTCTGTGGTGTCCGGCACGAGGTTCAGTCTGAGAGGCTGTGCCGGCATGCCCCTCACGTGATTCCGGCTTGTCCCCGAAGTGGTGCTGGTGTAGCGGGCAGGTGATTTTGGCGTGTCCGGCAGGTGGTTCAGGCGAGTTGAGCAGGTGGTTGCGACGTGCTCGGCAGGTGCTTCCGGCGTCTCCGGCACGTGTTTCTGGCACATCTGAATGGTGGTTCCGGCATGCCCAAAAGTTGATTCCGGTCTTTCCGGTAGGTGGTTCCGGCGTGCACGGCACGTGGTTCTGGTACGTGTCAGAGGTGGTTGCGTATGCCCAACAGGTGGTTCCGGACTGTCCGCCACGTGCTTCTGGCACGTCTGAGAGGTGGTTCCAACATGCACGGCAGGTCATTTCGGAGAGTCGTCCAAGTGGTTCTGGCGTAGCCCGCGGGTGATTTTGGCGTGTCCGGCAGGTGGTTTCGCCGTGCTCGGCAGGTGGTTCAGGCATGGCCGTGACGTGGTTCCAGTCTGTCCAGGACGAGTTTCCTGCTTCTCCGGCAGGTGGTTCTGGTATGTCTGAGAGGTGGTTCTGCCATGGCTGGCAGGTGATCCCGGACTGTCCCCCAGGTGGTTCTGGCATAGCCAGCAGTTGATATTGGCCTGTCCGGCAGGTGGTTCCAGCGAGTCGAACAGGTGGCTCCGGCGTTCTTGGCAGGTCGTTCCGGTCTGCCCGGTAGGTGTTTCCGGCGTGTCCGGCACGTGCTTCCGGCACGTCTGAGAGGTGGTTCCGGCATGCGCGGCAGGTGATTCCGTAGTGTCCGCCAGGTGGTTCTGGCATACCCGGCAGGTGATTTTGGCGTGTCCGGCAGGTGTTTCTGGCGAGTCGAGCAGGTGGCTCCGGCATGCTCGGCAGGTGCTTCCGGCGTCTCCGGCACGTGGTTCTGGTGTGTCTGAGAGCTGGTTCCGGCATGTCCGGCAGATGATTCCGGAGTGTCCGCCAAGTGGTTCTGGCATACCCAGCAGGTGATTTTGGCGTGTCAGGGAGGTGGTACCGGTGAGTCGAGCAGGTGGTTCCGGCGTGCTCAGCAGGTGGTTCAGGCGGTTCTGGCAGGTGGTATCCGTCTGTTCGGGGTGTGGTTCCAGCATCTCATGAACACGTTTCTGGCACGTCTGAGATGTGGTTCCAGCCGGCCCGACAGGTGTTTCCGCAGTGTCCGCCAAGCGGTTCTGGCGTAGTTGGCAGGTGATTTTGGCATGACTGGCAAGTGGTTCCAGCAAGCCTGGCAGGTGATTCCAAAGTGTTCACCAACTGGTTGTGGCGTAGCCGGCAGGTGATTTTTGCGTGATCGTCAGGTGGTTCTGGCGAGTCGAGCAGGTGGTTCCAGCGTGCTCGGCTGGTGCTTCCGGGGTCATTGGCACGGGGTTCTGGCATGTCTGAGATGTGGTTCCTGCATGCCCGGCAAGTGATTCCGGAGTGTTCGCCAAGTGGTTCTGGCATAGTCGGCAGGTGATTTTGGCATGTCCGGCAGGTGGTTCAGGCGAGTTGAGCAGGTGGTTCCAACGTGCTTGGCAGGTGCTTCCGGCGTCTCCGGCACGTGTTTCTGGCACATCTGACAGGTGGTTCCGGCATGCCCGAAAGGTGATTCCGGTCTGTCCGGTAGGTGGTTCCAGCCTGCACGGCATGTGGTTCTGGTACGTCTCAGAGGTGGTTGCGCATGCCCAACAGGTGATTCCGGACTGTCCGCCACATGGTTCTGGCACGTCTGAGAGGTGGTTCCGGCATGCCCGGCAGGTCATCCCAGAGAGTCCTCCAAGTGGTTCTGGCATAACACGCAGGTGATTTTGGCGTGTCTGGCAGGTTGTTCCGTTGTGCTTGGCAGGTGGTTCAGGCTTGGCCGGCAGGTGGTTCCAGACTGTCCAGGACGTGTTTCCAGCTTCTCCGGCAGGTGGTTCTGGTACTTCTGAGAGGTGGTTCCGCCATGCAGCCATGTGATTCCGGATGATCCCCCAGGTGGTTCTGGTATAGTCAGCAGTTAATATTGGCCTGTCCGGCAGGTGGTTCCAGCGAGTCGAACAGGTGGCTCCGGCGTGCTCGGCAGGTGGTTCCGGTCTGTCCGGTAGGTGATTCCGGCGTGTCCGGCACGTGCTTCCGGCACGTCTGAGAGGTGGTTCCGGCATGCGCGACAGGTGATTCCGGAGTGTCCGCCAGGTGGTTCTGGCGTACCGGGCAGGTGATTTTGGCGTGTCCGGCAGGTGTTTCTGGAGAGTCGAGCAGGTGGCTCCGGCATGCTCGGCAGGTGCTTCCGGCGTCTCCGGCACGTGGTTCTGGTGTGTCTGAGAGCTGGTTCCGGCATGTCCGGCAGATGATTCCGGAGTGTCCGCCAAGTGGTTCTGGCATACCTGGATGGTGATTTGGGCATGTCAGGTAGGTGGTTCCGGCGAGTCGAGCAGGTGGCTCCGGCGAGCTCGGCAGGTTGTTCAGACGGGTCTGGCAGGTGTTTTCCGTCTGTTCGGGGTGTGGTTCCAGCATCTCATGCACATGGTTCTGGCACGTCTGAGATGTGGTTCCGGCCGGCCCGACAGGTGTTTCCGCAGTGTCCGCCAAGTGGTACTGGCGTAGTTGGCAGGTGATTTTGGCATGACCGGCAGGTGGTTCCAGCAAGCCCGGCAGGTGATTCCGAAGTGTTCCCCAACTGGTTGTGGCGTAGCCGGCAGGTGACTTTTGCGTGTCCGGCAGGTGGTTCTGGCGAGTCGAGCAGGCGGTTCCGGCGTGCTCGGCAGGTGCTTCCGGGGTCATTGGCACGTGGTTCTGGCATATCTGAGAGGTGGTTCCGGCATGCCCGGCAGGTGATTCCAGAGTGTTCGCCAAGTGTTTCCGGCGTAGCCGGCAGGTGATTTTGCATGTCCAGCGGTCGTTCCGGCGGGTCGAGCCGGTGGTTCCGGCGTGTCCGGCAGGTGGTTCCGCCGTGCTCGGCAGGTGGTTCAGGCATGGCCGTGACGTGGTTCCAGTCTGTCCAGGACGTGTTTCCTGCTTCTCCGGCAGGTGGTTCTGGTATGTCTGAGAGGTGGTTCTGCCATGGCTGGCAGGTGATCCCGGACTGTCCCCCAGGTGGTTCTGGCATAGCCAGCAGTTGATATTGGCCTGTCCGGCAGGTGGTTCCAGCGAGTCGAACAGGTGGCTCCGGCGTTCTTGGCAGGTCGTTCCGGTCTGCCCGGTAGGTGTTTCCGGCGTGTCCGGCACGTGCTTCCGGCACGTCTGAGAGGTGGTTCCGGCATGCGCGGCAGGTGATTCCGTAGTGTCCGCCAGGTGGTTCTGGCATACCCGGCAGGTGATTTTGGCGTGTCCGGCAGGTGTTTCTGGCGAGTCGAGCAGGTGGCTCCGGCATGCTCGGCAGGTGCTTCCGGCGTCTCCGGCACTTGGTTCTGGTGTGTCTGAGAGGTGGTTCCGCCATGGCTGGCAGGCGATTCCGGACCGTCCCCCAGGTGGTTCTGGCATAGCCAGCAGTTGATATCGGCCTGTCCGGCAGGTGGTTCCAGCGAGTCGAACAGGTGGCTCCGGCGTTCTTGGCAGGTGGTTCCGGTCTGTCCGGTAGGTGTTTCCGGCGTGTCTGGCACGTGCTTCCGGCACGTCTGAGAGGTGGTTCCGGCATGCGCGGCAGGTGATTCCGGAGTGTCCGCCAGGTGGTTCTGGCGTACCCGGCAGGTGATTTTGGCGTGTCCGGCAGGTGTTTCTGGCGAGTCGAGCAGGTGGCTCCGGCGTGCTCGGCAGGTTGTTCAGACGGGACTGGCAGGTGTTTTCCGTCTGTTCGGGGTGTGGTTCCAGCATCTCATGCACATGGTTCTGGCACGTCTGAGATGTGGTTCCGGCCGGCCCGACAGGTGTTTCCACAGTGTCTGCCAAGTGGTACTGGCGTACCCGGCAGGTGATTTTGGCGTGTCCGGCAGGGGTTTCTGGCGAGTCGAGCAGGTGGCTCCGGCATGCTCGGCAGGTGCTTCCGGCGTCTCCGGCACTGGGTTCTGGTGTGTCTGAGAGCTGGTTCCGGCATGTCTGGCAGATGATTCCGGAGTGTCCGCCAAGTGGTTCTGGCATACCCAGCAGGTGATTTTGGCGTGTCAGGGAGGTGGTACCGGTGAGTCGAGCAGGTGGTTCCGGCGTGCTCAGCAGGTGGTTCGGGCGGTTCTGGCAGGTGGTATCTGTCTGTTCGGGTGTGGTTCCAGCATCTCATGAACACGTTTCTGGCACGTCTGAGATGTGGTTGTAGCCGGCCCGACAGGTGTTTCTGCAGTGTCCGCCAAACGGTTCTGGCGTAGTTGGCAGGTGATTTTGGCATGACTGGCAGGTGGTTCCAGCAAGCCTGGCAGGTGATTCCAAAGTGTTCACCAACTGGTTGTGGCGTAGCCGGCAGGTGATTTTTTCGTGATCGGCAGGTGGTTCTGGCGAGTCGAGCAGGTGGGTCCGGCGTGCTCGGCTGGTGCTTCCGGGGTCATTGGCTCGGGGTTCTGGCATGTCTGAGAGGTGGTTCCTGCATGCCCGGCAAGTGATTCCGGAGTGTTCGCCAAGTACTTCTGGCATACTCGGCAGGTGATTTGGGCATGTCCGGCAGGTGGTTCCGGCGAGTTGAGCACGTGGTTCCAACGTGCTTGGCAGGTGCTTCCGGCGTCTCCAACACGTGTTTCTGGCACATCTGACAGGTGGTTCCAGCATGCCCGAAAGGGGATTCCGGTCTGTCCGGTAGGTGGTTCCAGCCTGCACGGCATGTGGTTCTGGTACGTCTCAGAGGTGGTTGCGCATGCCCAACAGGTGATTCCGGACTGTCCGCCACATGGTTCTGGCACGTCTGAGAGGTGGTTCCGGCATGCCCGGCAGGTCATCCCAGAGAGTCCTCCAAGTGGTTCTGGCCTAACACGCAGGTGATTTTGGCGTGTCTGGCAGGTTGTTCCGTTGTGCTTGGCAGGTGGTTCAGGCTTGGCCGGCAGGTGGTTCCAGACTGTCCAGGACGTGTTTCCAGCTTGTCCGGCAGGTGGTTCTGGTACGTCTGAGAGGTGGTTCCGCCATGGCTGGCAGGCGATTCCGGACCGTCCCCCGGGTGGTTCTGGCATAGCCAGCAGTTGATATTGGCCTGTCCGGCAGGTGGTTCCAGCGAGTCGAACAGGTGGCTCCGGCGTGCTCGGCAGGTGGTTCCGGTCCGTCCGGTAGGTGATTCCGGCGTGTCCGGCACGTGCTTCCGGCACGTCTGAGAGGTGGTTCCGGCATGCGCGACAGGTGATTTCGGAGTGTCCGCCAGGTGGTTCTGGCGTACCCGGCAGGTGATTTTGGCGTGTCCGGCAGGTGTTTCTGGCGAGTCGAGCAGGTGGCTGCGGCATGCTCGGCAGGTGCTTCCGGCGTCTCCGGCACGTGGTTCTGGTGTGTCTGAGAGCTGGTTCTGGCATGTCCGGCAGATGATTCCGGAGTGTCCGCCAAGTGGTTCTGGCATAGCCGGCTGGTGATTTGGGCATGTCAGGTAGGTGGTTCCGGCGAGTCGAGCAGGTGGCTCCGGCGTGCTCGGCAGGTTGTTCAGACGGGTCTGGCAGGTGTTTTCCGTCTGTTCGGGGTGTGGTTCCAGCATCTCATGCACATGGTTCTGGCTCGTCTGAGATGTGGTTCCGGCCGGCCCGACAGGTGTTTCCACAGTGTCCGCCTAGTGGTACTGGCGTAGTTGGCAGGTGATTTTGGCATGAGCGGCAGGTGGTTCCAGCAATCCCGGCAGGTGATTCCGAAGTGTTCCCCAACTGGTTGTGGCGTAGCCGGCAGGTGATTTTTGCGTGTCCGGCAGGTGGTTCTGGCGAGTCGAGCAGGTGGTTCCGGCGTGCTCGGCAGGTGCTTCCGGGGTCATTGGCACGTGGTTCTGGCATATCTGAGAGGTGGTTCCGGCATGCCCGGCAGGTGATTCCGGAGTGTTCGCCAAGTGTTTCCGGCATAGCCGGCAGGTGATTTTGCATGTCCAGCGGACGTTCCGGCGGGTCGAGCCCGTGGTTCCGGCATGTCCGACAGGTGGTTCCGGTCTGTCCGGCAGGTGGTTCTGTGGTGTCCGGCACGAGGTTCAGTCTGAGAGGCTGTGCCGGCATGCCCCTCACGTATTTCCGGCTTGTCCCCGAAGTGGTGTTGGTGTAGCGGGCAGGTGATTTTGGCGTGTCCGGCAGGTGGTTCTGGCGAGTCGAGCAGGTGGTTCCGGCGTGCTCGGCTGGTGCTTCCGGGGTCATTGGCACGGGGTTCTGGCATGTCTGAGAGGTGGTTCCTGCATGCCCGGCAAGTGATTCCGGAGTGTTCGCCAAGTGGTTCTGGCATAGTCGGCAGGTGATTTTGGCATGTCCGGCAGGTGGTTCAGGCGAGTTGAGCAGGTGGTTCCAACGTGCTTGGCAGGTGCTTCCGGCGTCTCCGGCACGTGTTTCTGGCACATCTGACTGGTGGTTCCGGCATGCCCGAAAGGTGATTCCGGTCTGTCCGGTAGGTGGTTCCAGCCTGCACCGCATGTGGTTCTGGTACGTCTCAGAGGTGGTTGCGCATGCCCAACAGGTGATTCCCGACTGTCCGCCACATGGTTCTGGCACGTCTGAGAGGTGGTTCCGGCATGCCCGGCAGGTCATCCCAGAGAGTCCTCCAAGTGGTTCCGGCATAGCACGCAGGTGATTTTGGCGTGTCTGGCAGGTTGTTCCGTTGTGCTTGGCAGGTGGTTCAGGCTTGGCCGGCAGGTGGTTCCAGACTGACCAGGACGTGTTTCCAGCTTCTCCGGCAGGTGGTTCTGGTACGTCTGAGAGGTGGTTCTGCCATGGCTGGCAGGTGATTCCGGACCGTCCCCCAGGTGGTTCTGGCATAACCAGCAGTTTATATTGGCCTGTCCGGCAGGTGGTTCCAGCAAGTCGAACAGGTGGCTCCGGCGTGCTCGGCAGGTGGTTCCGGTCTGTCCGGTAGGTGATTCCGGCGTGTCCGGCACGTGCTTCCGGCATGTATGAGAGGTGGTTCCGGCATGCGCGACAGGTGGTTTCGGAGTGTCCGCCAGGTGGTTCTGGCGTACCCGGCAGGTGATTTTGGCGTGTCCGGCAGGTGTTTCTGGCGAGTCGAGCAGGTGGCTCCGGCGTGCTCGGCAGGTTGTTCAGACGGGTCTGGCAGGTGTTTTCCGTCTGTTCGGGGTGTGGTTCCAGCATCTCATGCACATGGTTCTGGCTAGTCTGAGATGTGGTTCCGGCCGGCCCGACAGGTGTTTCCACAGTGTCCGCCAAGTGGTACTGGTGTAGTTGGAAGGGGATTTTGGCATGAGCGGCAGGTGGTTCCAGCAATCCCGGCAGGTGATTCCGAAGTGTTCCCCAACTGGTTGTGGCGTAGCCGGCAGGTGATTTTTGCGTGTCCGGCAGGTGGTTCTGGCGAGTCGAGCAGGTGGTTCCGGCGTGCTCGGCAGGTGCTTCCGGGGTCATTGGCACGTGGTTCTGGCATATCTGAGAGGTGGTTCCGGCATGCCCGGCAGGTGATTCCGGAGTGTTTGCCAAGTGTTTCCGGCGTGGCCGGCAGGTGATTTTGCATGTCCAGCGGTCGTTCCGGCGGGTCGAGCCGGTGGTTCCGGCGTGTCCGGCAGGTGGTTCCGGTCTGTCCGGCAGGTGGTTCTGTGGTGTCCGGCACGAGGTTCAGTCTGAGAGGCTGTGCCGGCATGCCCCTCACGTGATTCCGGCTTGTCCCCGAAGTGGTGCTGGTGTAGCGGGCAGGTGATTTTGGCGTGTCCGGCAGGTGGTTGAGGCGAGTTGAGCAGGTGGTTACGACGTGCTCGGCAGGTGCTTCCGGCGTCTCCGGCACGTGTTTCTGGCACATCTGACTGGTGGTTCCGGCATGCCCAAAAGTTGATTCCGGTCTGTCCGGTAGGTGGTTCCGGCGTGCACGGCACGTGGTTGTGGTACGTGTCAGAGGTGGTTGCGTATGCCCAACAGGTGATTCCGGAGTGTCCGCCAGGTGATTCTGGCATACCCGGCAGGTGATTTTGGCGTGTCCGGCAGGTGTTTCTGGCGAGTCGAGCAGGTGGCTCCGGCATGCTCGGCAGGTGCTTCCGGCGTCTCCGGCACTTGGTTCTGGTGTGTCTGAGAGCTGGTTCCGGCATGTCCGGCACATGATTCCGGAGTGTCCGCCAAGTGGTTCTGGCATACCCAGCAGGTGATTTTGGCGTGTCAGGGAGGTGGTACCGGTGAGTCGAGCAGGTGGTTCCGGCGTGCTCAGCAGGTGGTTCAGGCGGTTCTGGCAGGTGGTATCCGTCTGTTCGGGGTGTGGTTCCAGCATCTCACGAACACGTTTCTGGCACGTCCGAGATGTGGTTCCAGCCGGCCCGACAGGTGTTTCCGCAGTGTCCGCCAAGCAGTTCTGGCGTAGTTGGCAGGTGATTTTGGCATGACTGTCAGGTGGTTCCAGCAAGCCTGGCAGGTGATTCCAAAGTGTTCACCAACTGGTTGTGGCGTAGCCGGCAGGTGATTTTTGCGTGATCGGCAGGTGGTTCTGGTGAGTCGAGCAGGTGGTTCCGGCGTGCTCGGCTGGTGCTTCCGGGGTCATTGGCACGGGGTTCTGGCATGTCTGAGAGGTGGTTCCTGCATGCCCGGCAAGTGATTCCGGAGTGTTCGCCAAGTGGTTCTGGCATAGTCGGCAGGTGATTTTGGCATGTCCGGCAGGTGGTTCAGGCGAGTTGAGACGGTGGTTCCAACGTGCTTGGCAGGTACTTCCGGCGTCTCCGGCACGTGTTTCTGGCACATCTGACAGGTGGTTCCGGCATGCCCGAAAGGTGATTCCGGTCTGTCCGGTAGGTGGTTCCAGCCTGCACGGCATGTGGTTCTGGTACGTCTCAGAGGTGGTTGCGCATGCCCAACAGGTGATTGCGGACTGTCCGCCACATGGTTCTGGCAAGTCTGAGAGGTGGTTCCGGCATGCCCGGCAGGTCATCCCAGAGAGTCCTCCAAGTGGTTCTGGCATAACACGCAGGTGATTTTGGCGTGTCTGGCAGGTTGTTCCGTTGTGCTTGGCAAGTGGTTCAGGCTTGGCCGGCAGGTGGTTCCAGACTGTCCAGGACGTGTTTCCAGCTTCTCCGACAGGTGGTTCTGGTACGTCTGAGAGGTGGTTCCGCCATGGCTGGCAGTTGATTCCGGACCGTCCCCCAGGTGGTTCTGGCATAGCCAGCAGTTGATATCGGCCTGTCCGGCAGGTGGTTCCAGCGAGTCGAACAGGTGGCTCCGGCGTGCTCGGCAGGTGGTTCCGGTCTGTCCGGTAGGTGATTCCGGCGTGTCCGGCACGTGCTTCCGGCACGTCTGAGAGGTGGTTCCGGCATGCGCGACAGGTGATTTCGGAGTGTCCGCCAGGTGGTTCTGGCGTACCCGGCAGGTGATTTTGGCGTGTCCGGCAGGCGTTTCTGGCGAGTCGAGCAGGTGGCTCCGGCATGCTCCGCAGGTGCTTCCGGCGTCTCCGGCACGTGGTTCTGGTGTGTCTGAGAGCTGGTTCCGGCATGTCCGGCAGATGATTCCGGAGTGTCCGCCAAGTGGTTCCGGCATACCCGGCTGGTGATTTGGGCATGTCAGGTAGGTGGTTCCGGCGAGTCGAGCAGGTGGCTCCGGCGTGCTCGGCACGTTGTTCAGACGGGTCTGGCAGGTGTTTTCCGTCTGTTCGGGGTGTGGTTCCAGCATCTCATGCACATGGTTCTGGCACGTCTGAGATGTGGTTCCGGCCGGCCCGACAGGTGTTTCCACAGTGTCCGCCAAGTGGTACTGGCGTAGTTGGCAGGTGATTTTGGCATGACCGGCAGGTGGTTCCAGCAAGCCCGGCAGGTGATTCCGAAGTGTTCCCCAACTGGTTGTGGCGTAGCCGGCAGGTGATTTTGGCGTGTCCGGCAGGTGGTTCAGGCGAGTTGAGCAGGTGGTTGCGACGTGCTCGGCAGGTGCTTCCGGCGTCTCCGGCACGTGTTTCTGGCACATCTGACTGGTGGTTCCGGCATGCCCAAAAGTTGATTCCGGTCTGTCCTGTAGGTGGTTCCGGCGTGCACGGCACGTGGTTCTGGTACGTCTCAGAGGTGGTTGCGTATGCCCAACAGGTGATTCCGGACTGTCCGCCACGTGCTTCTGGCACGTCTGAGAGGTGGTTCCAACATGCCCGTCAGGTCATTTCGGAGAGTCGTCCAAGTGGTTCTGGCATAGCCCGCAGGTGATTTTGGCGTGTCCGGCAGGTGGTTCCGCCGTGCTCGGCAGGTGGTTCAGGCATGGCCGTCACGTGGTTCCAGTCTGTCCAGGACGTGTTTCCAGCTTCTCCGGCAGGTGGTTCTGGTACGTCTGAGAGGTGGTTCCGCCATGGCTGGCAGGTGATCCCGGACTGTCCCCCAGGTGGTTCTGGCATAGCCAGCAGTTGATATTGGCCTGTCCGGCAGGTGGTTCCAGCGAGTCGAACAGGTGGCTCCGGCGTTCTTGGCAGGTGGTTCCGGTCTGTCCGGTAGGTGTTTCCGGCGTGTCCGGCATGTGCTTCCGGCACGTCTGAGTGGTGGTTCCGGCATGCGCGGCAGGTGATTCCGTAGTGTCCGCCAGGTGGTTCTGGCATACCCGGCAGGTGATTTTGGCGTGTCCGGCAGGTGTTTCTGGCGAGTCGAGCAGGTGGCTCCGGCATGCTCGGCAGGTGCTTCCGGCGTCTCCGGCACGTGGTTCTGGTGTGTCTGAGAGCTGGTTCCGGCATGTCCGGCACATGATTCCGGAGTGTCCGCCAAGTGGTTCTGGCATCCCCAGCAGGTGATTTTGGCGTGTCAGGGAGGTGGTACCGGTGAGTCGAGCAGGTGGTTCCGGCGTGCTCAGCAGGTGGTTCAGGCGGTTCTGGCAGGTGGTATCCGTCTGTCCGGGGTGTGGTTCCAGCATCTCATGAACACGTTTCTGGCACGTCTGAGATGTGGTTCCAGCCGGCCCGACATGTGTTTCCGCAGTGTCCGCCAAGCGGTTCTGGCGTAGTTGGCAGGTGATTTTGGCATGACTGGCAGGTGGTTCCAGCAAGCCTGGCAGGTGATTCCAAAGTGTTCACCAACTGGTTGTGGCGTAGCCGGCAGGTGATTTTTGCGTGATCGGCAGGTGGTTCTGGCGAGTCGAGCAGGTGGTTCCGGCGTGCTCGGCTGGTGCTTCCGGGGTCATTGGCACGGGGTTCTGGCATGTCTGAGAGGTGGTTCCTGCATGCCCGGCAAGTGATTCCGGAGTGTTTGCCAAGTGGTTCTGGCATAGTCGGCAGGTGATTTTGGCATGTCCGGCAGGTGGTTCAGGCGAGTTGAGCAGGTGGTTCCGGCGTGCTCGGCAGGTGCTTCCGGGGTCATTGGCACGTGGTTCTGGCATATCTGAGACGTGGTTCCGGCATGCCCGGCAGGTGATTCCGGAGTGTTTGCCAAGTGTTTCCGGCGTAGCCGGCAGGTGATTTTGCATGTCCAGCGGTCGTTCCGGCGGGTCGAGCCGGTGGTTCCGGCGTGTCCGGCAGGTGGTTCCGGTCTGTCCGGCAGGTGGTTCTGTGGTGTCCGGCACGAGGTTCAGTCTGAGAGGCTGTGCCGGCATGCCCCTCACGTGATTCCGGCTTGTCCCCGAAGTGGTGCTGGTGTAGCGGGCAGGTGATTTTGGCGTGTCCGGCAGGTCGTTCAGGCGAGTTGAGCAGGTGGTTGCGACGTGCTCGGCAGGTGCTTCCGGCGTCTCCGGCACGTGTTTCTGGCACATCTGACTGGTGGTTCCGGCATGCCCAAAAGTTGATTCCGGTCTGTCCGGTAGGTGGTTCCGGCGTGCACGGCACGTGGTTCTGGTACGTGTCAGAGGTGGTTGCGTATGCCCAACAGGTGATTCCGGACTGTCCGCCACGTGCTTCTGGCAGGTCTGAGAGGTGGTTCCAACATGCCCGGCAGGTCATTTCGGAGAGTCGTCCAAGTGGTTCTGGCGTAGCCCGCAGGTGATTTTGGCGTGTCCGGCAGGTGGTTCCGCCGTGCTCGGCAGGTGGTTCAGGCATGGCCGTCACGTGATTCCAGTCTGTCCAGGACGTGTTTCCAGCTTCTCCGGCAGGTGGTTCTGCTACGTCTGAGAGGTGGTTCCGCCATGGCTGGCAGGTGATCCCGGACTGTCCCCGAGGTGGTTCTGGCATAGCCAGAAGTTGATATTGGCCTGTCCGGCAGGTGGTTCCAGCGAGTCGAACAGGTGGCTCCGGCGTTCTTGGCAGGTGGTTCCGGTCTGTCCGGTAGGTGTTTCCGGCGTGTCTGGCACGTGCTTCCGTCACGTCTGAGAGGTGGTTCCGGCATGCGCGGCAGGTGATTCCGTAGTGTCCGCCAGTTGATTCTGGCATACCCGGCAGGTGATTTTGGCGTGTCCGGCTGGTGTTTCTGGCGAGTCGAGCAGGTGGCTCCGGCATGCTCGGCAGGTGCTTCCGGCGTCTCCATCACGTGGTTCTGGTGTGTCTGAGAGCTGGTTCCGGCATGTCCGGCAGATGATTCCGGAGTGTCCGCCAAGTGGTTCTGGCATACCCGGCTGGTGATTTGGGCATGTCAGGGAGGTGGTTCCGGCGAGTCGAGCAGGTGGCTCCGGCGTGCTCGACAGGTTGTTCAGACGGGTCTGGCAGGTGTTTTCGGTCTGTTCGGGGTGTGGTTCCAGCATCTCATGCACATGGTTCTGGCACGTCTGTGATGTGCTTCCGGCCGGCCCGACAGGTGTTTCCACAGTGTCCGCCAATTGGTACTGGCGTAGTTGGCAGGTGATTTTGGCATGACCGGCAGGTGGTTCCAGCAAGCCCGGCAGTTGATTCCGAAGTGTTCCCCAACTGGTTGTGGCGTAGCCGGCAGGTGATTTTTGCGTGTCCGGCAGGTGTTTCTGGCGAGTCGAGCAGGTGGCTCCGGCATGCTCGGCAGGTGCTTCCGGCGTCTCCGGCACTTGGTTCTGGTGTGTCTGAGAGCTGGTTCCGGCATGTCCGCCAGATGATTCCGGAGTGTCCGCCAAGTGGTTCTGGCATACCCAGCAGGTGATTTTGGCGTGTCAGGGAGGTGGTACCGGTGAGTCGAGCAGGTGGTTCCGGCGTGCTCAGCAGGTGGTTCAGGCGGTTCTGGCAGGTGGTATCCGTCTGTTCGGGGTGTGGTTCCAGCATCTCATGAACACGTTTCTGGCACGTCTGAGATGTGGTTCCGGCCGGCCCGACAGGTGTTTCCGCAGTGTCCGCCAAGCGGTTCTGGCGTAGTTGGCAGGTGATTTTGGCATGACTGGCGGGTGGTTCCAGCAAGCCTGGCAGGTGATTCCAAAGTGTTCCCCAACTGGTTGTGGCGTAGCCGGCAGGTGATTTTTGCGTGATCGGCAGGTGGTTCTGGCGAGTCGAGCCGGTGGTTCCGGCGTGCTCGGCTGGTGCTTCCGGGGTCATTGGCACGGGGTTCTGGCATGTCTGAGAGGTGGTTCCTGCATGCCCGGCAAGTGATTCCGGAGTGTTCGCCAAGTGGTTCTGGCATAGTCGGCAGGTGATTTTGGCATGTCCGGCAGGTGGTTCAGGCGAGTTGAGCAGGTGTTTCCAACGTGCTTGGCAGGTGCTTCCGGCGTCTCCGGCACGTGTTTCTGGCACATCTGACAGGTGGTTCCGGCATGCCCGAAAGGTGATTCCGGTCTGTCCGGTAGGTGGTTCCAGCCTGCACGGCATGTGGTTCTGGTACGTCTCAGAGGTGGTTGCGCATGCCCAACAGGTGATTCCGGACTGTCCGCCACATGGTTCTGGCACGTCTGAGAGGTGGTTCCGGCATGCCCGGCAGGTCATCCCAGAGAGTCCTCCAAGTGGTTCTGGCATAACACGCAGGTGATTTTGGCGTGTCTGGCATGTTGTTCCGTTGTGCTTGGCAGGTGGTTCAGGCTTGGCCGGCAGGTGGTTCCAGACTGTCCAGGACGTGTTTCCAGCTTCTCCGGCAGGTGGTTCTGGTACGTCTGAGAGGTGGTTCCGCCATGGCGGGCAGGCGATTCCGGACCGTCCCCCAGGTGGTTCTGGCATAGCCAGCAGTTGATATTGGCCTGTCCGGCAGGTGGTTCCAGCGAGTCGAACAGGTGGCTCCGGCGTGCTCGGCAGGTGGTTCCGGTCTGTCCGGTAGGTGATTCCGGCGTGTCCGGCACGTGCTTCCGGCACGTCTGAGAGGTGGTTCCGGCATGCGCGACAGGTGATTTCGGAGTGTCCGCCAGGTGTCCGCCAACTGTTTCCGGCGTAGCCGGCAGGTGATTTTGCATGTCCAGCGGTCGTTCCGGCGGGTCGAGCCGGTGGTTCCGGCGTGTCCGGCAGGTGGTTCCGGTCTGTCCGGCAGGTGGTTCTGTGGTGTCCGGCACGAGGTTCAGTCTGAGAGGCTGTGCCGGCATGCCCCTCACGAGATTCCGGCTTGTCCCCGAAGTGGTGCTGGTGTAGCGGGCAGGTGATTTTGGCGTGTCCGGCAGGTGGTTCAGGCGAGTTGAGCAGGTGGTTGCGACGTGCTCGGCAGGTGCTTCCGGCATCTCCGGCACGTGTTTCTGGCACATCTGACTGGTGGTTCCGGCATGCCCAAAAGTTGATTCCGGTCTGTCCGGTAGGTGGTTCCGGCGTGCACGGCACGTGGTTCTGGTACGTGTCAGAGGTGGTTGCGTATGCCCAACAGGTGATTCCGGACTGTCCGCCACGTGCTTCTGGCACGTCTGAGAGGTGGTTCCAACATGCCCGGCAGGTCATTTCGGAGAGTCGTCCAAGTGGTTCTGGCGTAGCCCGCAGGTGATTTTGGTGTGTCCGGCAGGTGGTTCCGCCGTGCTCGGCAGGTGGTTCAGGCATGGCCGTCACGTGGTTCCAGTCTGTCCAGGACGTGTTTCTAGCTTCTCCGGCAGGTGGTTCTGGTACGTCTGAGAGGTGGTTCCGCCATGGCTGGCAGGTGATCCCGGACTGTCCCCCAGGTGGTTCTGGCATAGCCAGCAGTTGATATTGTCCTGTCCGGCAGGTGGTTCCAGCGAGTCGAACAGGTGGCTCCGGCATTCTTGGCAGGTGGCTCCGGTCTGTCAGGTAGGTGTTTCCGGCGTGTCTGGCACGTGCTTCCGGCACGTCTGAGAGGTGGTTCCGGCATGCGCGGCAGGTGATTCTGTAGTGTCCGCCAGGTGGTTGTGGCATACCCGGCAGGTGATTTTGGCGTGTCCGGCAGGTGTTTCTGGCGAGTCGAGCAGGTGGCTCCGGCATGCTCGGCAGGTGCTTCCGGCGTCTCCGGCACTTGGTTCTGGTGTGTCTGAGAGCTGGTTCCGGCATGTCCGGCAGATGATTCCGGAGTGTCCGCCAAGTGGTTTTGGCATACCCGGCTGGTGATTTGGGCATGTCAGGTAGGTGGTTCCGGCGAGTCGAGCAGGTGGCTCCGGCGAGCTTGGCCGGTTGTTCAGACGGGTCTTGCAGGTGGTATCCGTCTGTTCGGGCTGTGGTTCCAGCATCTCATGAACACGCTTCTGGCACGTCTGAGATGTGATTCCAGCCGGCCCGACAGGTGTTTCCGCAGTGTCCGCCAAGCGGTTCTGGCGTAGTTGGCAGGTGATTTTGGCATGACCGGCAGGTGGTTCCAGCAAGCCCGGCAGGTGATTCCGAAGTGTACCCCAACTGGTTGTGGCGTAGCCGGCAGGTGATTTTTGCGTGTCCAGCAGGTGGTTCTGGCGAGTCGAGCAGGTGGTTCCGGCCTGCTCGGCAGGTGCTTCCGGGGTCATTGGCACAGGGTTCTGGCATGTCTGAGAGGTGGTTCCTGCATGCCCGGCAAGTGATTCCGGAGTGTTCGCCAAGTGGTTCTGGCATAGTCGGCAGGTGATTTTGGCATGTACGGCAGGTGGTTCAGGCGAGTTGAGCAGGTGGTTCCAACGTGCTTGGCAGGTGCTTCCGGCGTCTCCGGCACGTGTTTCCGGCACATCTGACAGGTGGTTCCGGCATGCCCGAAAGGTGATTCCGGTCTGTCCGGTAGGTGGTTCCAGCCTGCACGGCATGTGGTTCTGGTACGTCTCAGAGGTGGTTGCGCATGCCCAACAGGTGATTCCGGACTGTCCGCCTCATGGTTCGGGCACGTCTGAGAGGTGGTTCCGGCATGCCCGGCAGGTCATCCCATAGAGTCCTCCAAGTGGTTCTGGCGTAACACGCAGGTGATTTCGGCGTGTCTGGCAGGTTGTTCCGTTGTGCTTGGCAGGTGGTTCAGGCTTGGTCGGCAGGTGGTTCCAGACTGTCCAGGACGTGTTTCCTGCTTCTCCGGCAGGTGGTTCTGGTACGTCTGAGAGGTGGTTCCGCCATGGCTGGCAGTCGATTCCGGACCGTCCCCCAGGTGGTTCTGGCATAGCCAGCAGTTGATATTGGCCTGTCCGGCAGGTGGTTCCAGCGAGTCGAACAGGTGGCTCCGGCGTGCTCGGCAGGTGGTTCCGGTCTGTCCGGTAGGTGATTCCGGCGTGTCCGGCACGTGCTTCCGGCACGTCTGAGAGGTGGTTCCGGCATGCGCGACAGGTGATTTCGGAGTGTCCGCCAGGTGTTCGCCAACTGTTTCCGGCGTAGCCGGCAGGTGATTTTGCATGTCCAGCGGTCGTTCCGGCGGGTCGAGCCGGTGGTTCCGGCGTGTCCGGCAGGTGGTTCCGGTCTGTCCGGCAGGTGGTTCTGTGGTGTCCGGCACGAGGTTCAGTCGGAGAGTCTGTGCCGGCATTCCACTCACGTGATTCCGGCTTGTCCCCGAAGTGCTGCTGGTGTAGCGGGCAGGTGATTTTGGCGTGTCCGGCAGGTGGTCCAGGCGAGTTGAGCAGGTGGTTGCGACGTGCTCGGCAGGTGCTTCCGGCGTCTCCGGCACGTGTTTCTGGCACATCTGACTGGTGGTTCCGGCATGCCCATGAGTTGATTCCTGTCTGTCCGGTAGGTGGTTCCGGCGTGCACAGCACGTGGTTCTGGTACGTCTCAGATGTGGTTGCGTATGCCCAACAGGTGATTCCGGACTGTCCGCCACGTGCTTCTGGCACGTCTGAGAGGTGGTTCCAACATGCCCGGCAGGTCATTTCGGAGAGTCGGCCAAATGGTTCTGGCGTAGCCCGCAGGTGATTTTGGCGTGTCTGGCAGGTTGTTCCGTTGTGGATGGCAGGTGGTTCAGGCTTGGCCGGCAGGTGGTTCCAGACTGTCCAGGACGTGTTTCCAGCTTCTCCGGCAGGTGGTTCTGGTACGTCTGAGAGGTGGTTCCGCCATGGCTGGCAGGCGATTCCGGACCGTCCCCCAGGTGGTTCTGGCATAGCCAGCAGTTGATATCGGCCTGTCCGGCAGGTGGTTCCAGCGAGTCGAACAGGTGGCTCCGGCGTTCTTGGCAGGTGGTTCCGGTCTGTCCGGTAGGTGTTTCCGGCGTGTCTGGCACGTGCTTCCGGCACGTCTGAGAGGTGGTTCCGGCATGCGCGGCAGGTGATTCCGGAGTGTCCGCCAGGTGGTTCTGGCGTACCCGGCAGGTGATTTTGGCGTGTCCGGCAGGTGTTTCTGGCGAGTCGAGCAGGTGGCTCCGGCGTGCTCGGCAGGTTGTTCAGACGGGACTGGCAGGTGTTTTCCGTCTGTTCGGGGTGTGGTTCCAGCATCTCATGCACATGGTTCTGGCACGTCTGAGATGTGGTTCCGGCCGGCCCGACAGGTGTTTCCACAGTGTCTGCCAAGTGGTACTGGCGTACCCGGCAGGTGATTTTGGCGTGTCCGGCAGGGGTTTCTGGCGAGTCGAGCAGGTGGCTCCGGCATGCTCGGCAGGTGCTTCCGGCGTCTCCGGCACTGGGTTCTGGTGTGTCTGAGAGCTGGTTCCGGCATGTCTGGCAGATGATTCCGGAGTGTCCGCCAAGTGGTTCTGGCATACCCAGCAGGTGATTTTGGCGTGTCAGGGAGGTGGTACCGGTGAGTCTAGCAGGTGGTTCCGGCGTGCTCAGCAGGTGGTTCGGGCGGTTCTGGCAGGTGGTATCTGTCTGTTCGGGTGTGGTTCCAGCATCTCATGAACACGTTTCTGGCACGTCTGAGATGTGGTTGTAGCCGGCCCGACAGGTGTTTCTGCAGTGTCCGCCAAACGGTTCTGGCGTAGTTGTCAGGTGATTTTGGCATGACTGGCAGGTGGTTCCAGCAAGCCTGGCAGGTGATTCCAAAGTGTTCACCAACTGGTTGTGGCGTAGCCGGCAGGTGATTTTTTCGTGATCGGCAGGTGGTTCTGGCGAGTCGAGCAGGTGGGTCCGGCGTGCTCGGCTGGTGCTTCCGGGGTCATTGGCTCGGGGTTCTGGCATGTCTGAGAGGTGGTTCCTGCATGCCCGGCAAGTGATTCCGGAGTGTTCGCCAAGTACTTCTGGCATACTCGGCAGGTGATTTTGGCATGTCCGGCAGGTGGTTCCGGCGAGTTGAGCACGTGGTTCCAACGTGCTTGGCAGGTGCTTCCGGCGTCTCCAACACGTGTTTCTGGCACATCTGACAGGTGGTTCCAGCATGCCCGAAAGGGGATTCCGGTCTGTCCGGTAGGTGGTTCCAGCCTGCACGGCATGTGGTTCTGGTACGTCTCAGAGGTGGTTGCGCATGCCCAACAGGTGATTCCGGACTGTCCGCCACATGGTTCTGGCACGTCTGAGAGGTGGTTCCGGCATGCCCGGCAGGTCATCCCAGAGAGTCCTCCAAGTGGTTCTGGCCTAACACGCAGGTGATTTTGGCGTGTCTGGCAGGTTGTTCCGTTGTGCTTGGCATGTGGTTCAGGCTTGGCCGGCAGGTGGTTCCAGACTGTCCAGGACGTGTTTCCAGCTTGTCCGGCAGGTGGTTCTGGTACGTCTGAGAGGTGGTTCCGCCATGGCTGGCAGGCGATTCCAGACCGTCCCCCAGGTGGTTCTTGCATAGCCAGCAGTTGATATTGGCCTGTCCGGCAGGTGGTTCCAGCGAGTCGAACAGGTGGCTCCGGCGTGCTCGGCAGGTGGTTCCGGTCCGTCCGGTAGGTGATTCCGGCGTGTCCGGCACGTGCTTCCGGCACGTCTGAGAGGTGGTTCCGGCATGCGCGACAGGTGATTTCGGAGTGTCCGCCAGGTGGTTCTGGCGTACCCGGCAGGTGATTTTGGCGTGTCCGGCAGGTGTTTCTGGCGAGTCGAGCAGGTGGCTGCGGCATGCTCGGCAGGTGCTTCCTGCGTCTCCGGCACGTGGTTCTGGTGTGTCTGAGAGCTGGTTCTGGCATGTCCGGCAGATGATTCCGGAGTGTCCGCCAAGTGGTTCTGGCATAGCCGGCTGGTGATTTGGGCATGTCAGGTAGGTGGTTCCGGCGAGTCGAGCAGGTGGCTCCGGCGTGCTCGGCAGGTTGTTCAGACGGGTCTGGCAGGTGTTTTCCGTCTGTTCGGGGTGTGGTTCCAGCATCTCATGCACATGGTTCTGGCTCGTCTGAGATGTGGTTCCGGCCGGCCCGACAGGTGTTTCCACAGTGTCCGCCTAGTGGTACTGGCGTAGTTGGCAGGTGATTTTGGCATGAGCGGCAGGTGGTTCCAGCAATCCCGGCAGGTGATTCCGAAGTGTTCCCCAACTGGTTGTGGCGTAGCCGGCAGGTGATTTTTGCGTGTCCGGCAGGTGGTTCTGGCGAGTCGAGCAGGTGGTTCCGGCGTGCTCGGCAGGTGCTTCCGGGGTCATTGGCACGTGGTTCTGGCATATCTGAGAGGTGGTTCCGGCATGCCCGGCAGGTGATTCCGGAGTGTTCGCCAAGTGTTTCCGGCATAGCCGGCAGGTGATTTTGCATGTCCAGCGGACGTTCCGGCGGGTCGAGCCGGTGGTTCCGGCATGTCCGACAGGTGGTTCCGGTCTGTCCGGCAGGTGGTTCTGTGGTGTCCGGCACGAGGTTCAGTCTGAGAGGCTGTGCCGGCATGCCCCTCACGTATTTCCGGCTTGTCCCCGAAGTGGTGTTGGTGTAGCGGGCAGGTGATTTTGGCGTGTCCGGCAGGTGGTTCTGGCGAGTCGAGCAGGTGGTTCCGGCGTGCTCGGCTGGTGCTTCCGGGGTCATTGGCACGGGGTTCTGGCATGTCTGAGAGGTGGTTCCTGCATGCCCGGCAAGTGATTCCGGAGTGTTCGCCAAGTGGTTCTGGCATAGTCGGCAGGTGATTTTGGCATGTCCGGCAGGTGGTTCAGGCGAGTTGAGCAGGTGGTTCCAACGTGCTTGGCAGGTGCTTCCGGCGTCTCCGGCACGTGTTTCTGGCACATCTGACTGGTGGTTCCGGCATGCCCGAAAGGTGATTCCGGTCTGTCCGGTAGGTGGTTCCAGCCTGCACCGCATGTGGTTCTGGTACGTCTCAGAGGTGGTTGCGCATGCCCAACAGGTGATTCCCGACTGTCCGCCACATGGTTCTGGCACGTCTGAGAGGTGGTTCCGGCATGCCCGGCAGGTCATCCCAGAGAGTCCTCCAAGTGGTTCCGGCATAGCACGCAGGTGATTTTGGCGTGTCTGGCAGGTTGTTCCGTTGTGCTTGGCAGGTGGTTCAGGCTTGGCCGGCAGGTGGTTCCAGACTGACCAGGACGTGTTTCCAGCTTCTCCGGCAGGTGGTTCTGGTACGTCTGAGAGGTGGTTCTGCCATGGCTGGCAGGTGATTCCGGACCGTCCCCCAGGTGGTTCTGGCATAACCAGCAGTTTATATTGGCCTGTCCGGCAGGTGGTTCCAGCAAGTCGAACAGGTGGCTCCGGCGTGCTCGGCAGGTGGTTCCGGTCTGTCCGGTAGGTGATTCCGGCGTGTCCGGCACGTGCTTCCGGCATGTATGAGAGGTGGTTCCGGCATGCGCGACAGGTGGTTTCGGAGTGTCCGCCAGGTGGTTCTGGCGTACCCGGCAGGTGATTTTGGCGTGTCCGGCAGGTGTTTCTGGCGAGTCGAGCAGGTGGCTCCGGCATGCTCGGCAGGTGCTTCCGGCGTCTCCGGCACGTGGTTCTGGTGTGTCTGAGAGCTGGTTCCAGCATGTCCGGCAGATGATTCCGGAGTGTCCGCCAAGTGGTTCTGGCATACCCAGCAGGTGATTTTGGCGTTTCAGGGAGGTGGTACCGGTGAGTCGAGCAGGTCGTTCCGGCGTGCTC
The DNA here is from genome assembly GCF_037783145.1 of Equus przewalskii. Lineage (NCBI taxonomy): Eukaryota > Metazoa > Chordata > Mammalia > Perissodactyla > Equidae > Equus > Equus przewalskii. The sequence continues at coordinate 19,722 of NW_027227526.1, read as the reverse complement.
AGCAGGTGGTTCAGGCGGTTCTGGCAGGTGGTATCCGTCTGTTCGGGGTGTGGTTCCAGCATCTCATGAACACGTTTCTGGCACGTCTGAGATGTGGTTCCAGCCGGCCCGACAGGTGTTTCCGCAGTGTCCGCCCAGCGGTTCTGGCGTAGTTGGCAGATGATTTTGGCATGACTGGCAGGTGGTTCCAGCAAGCCTGGCAGGTGATTCCAAAGTGTTCACCAACTGGTTGTGGCGTAGCCGGCAGGTGATTTTTGCGTGATCGGCAGGTGGTTCTGGCGAGTCGAGCAGGTGGTTCCGGCGTGCTCGGCTGGTGCTTCCGGGGTCATTGGCTCGGGGTTCTGGCATGTCTGAGAGGTGGTTCCTGCATGCCCGGCAAGTGATTCCGGAGTGTTCGCCAAGTACTTCTGGCATACTCGGCAGGTGATTTTGGCATGTCCGGCAGGTGGTTCAGGCGAGTTGAGCAGGTGGTTCCAACGTGCTTGGCAGGTGCTTCCGGTGTCTCCGGCACGTGTTTCTGGCACATCTGACAGGTGGTTCCAGCATGCCCGAAAGGTGATTCTGGTCTGTCCGGTAGGTGGTTCCAGCCTGCACGGCATGTGGTTCTGGTACGTCTCAGAGGTGGTTGCGCATGCCCAACAGGTGATTCCGGACTGTCCGCCACATGGTTCTGGCAAGTCTGAGAGGTGGTTCCGGCATGCCCGGCAGGTCATCCCAGAGAGTCCTCCAAGTGGTTCTGGCCTAACACGCAGGTGATTTTGGCGTGTCTGGCAGGTTGTTCCGTTGTGCTTGGCAGGTGGTTCAGGCTTGGCCGGCAGGTGGTTCCAGACTGTCCAGGACGTGTTTCCAGCTTCTCCGGCAGGTGGTTCTGGTACGTCTGAGAGGTGGTTCCGCCATGGCTGGCAGGCGATTCCGGACCGTCCCCCAGGTGGTTCTGGCATAGCCAGCAGTTGATATTGGCCTGTCCGGCAGGTGGTTCCAGCGAGTCGAAAAGGTGGCTCCGGCGTGCTCGGCAGGTGGTTCCGGTCCGTCCGGTAGGTGATTCCGGCGTGTCCGGCACGTGCTTCCGGCACGTCTGAGAGGTGGTTCCGGCATGCGCGACAGGTGATTTCGGAGTGTCCGCCAGGTGGTTCTGGCGTACCCGGCAGGTGATTTTGGCGTGTCCGGCAGGCGTTTCTGGCGAGTCGAGCAGGTGGCTCCGGCATGCTCCGCAGGTGCTTCCGGCGTCTCCGGCACGTGGTTCTGGTGTGTCTGAGAGCTGGTTCCGGCATGTCCGGCAGATGATTCCGGAGTGTCCGCCAAGTGGTTCCGGCATACCCGGCTGGTGATTTGGGCATGTCAGGTAGGTGGTTCCGGCGAGTCGAGCAGGTGGCTCCGGCGTGCTCGGCACGTTGTTCAGACGGGTCTGGCAGGTGTTTTCCGTCTGTTCGGGGTGTGGTTCCAGCATCTCATGCACATGGTTCTGGCACGTCTCAGATGTGGTTCCGGCCGGCCCGACAGGTGTTTCCACAGTGTCCGCCAAGTGGTACTGGCGTAGTTGGCAGGTGATTTTGGCATGACCGGCAGGTGGTTCCAGCAAGCCCGGCAGGTGATTCCGAAGTGTTCCCCAACTGGTTGTGGCGTAGCCGGCAGGTGATTTTGGCGTGTCCGGCAGGTGGTTCAGGCGAGTTGAGCAGGTGGTTGCGACGTGCTCGGCAGGTGCTTCCGGCGTCTCCGGCACGTGTTTCTGGCACATCTGACTGGTGGTTCCGGCATGCCCAAAAGTTGATTCCGGTCTGTCCTGTAGGTGGTTCCGGCGTGCACGGCACGTGGTTCTGGTACGTCTCAGAGGTGGTTGCGTATGCCCAACAGGTGATTCCGGACTGTCCGCCACGTGCTTCTGGCCCGTCTGAGAGGTGGTTCCAACATGCCCGTCAGGTCATTTCGGAGAGTCGTCCAAGTGGTTCTGGCGTAGCCCGCAGGTGATTTTGGCGTGTCCGGCAGGTGGTTCCGCCGTGCTCGGCAGGTGGTTCAGGCATGGCCGTCACGTGGTTCCAGTCTGTCCAGGACGTGTTTCCAGCTTCTCCGGCAGGTGGTTCTGGTACGTCTGAGAGGTGGTTCCGCCATGGCTGGCAGGTGATCCCGGACTGTCCCCCAGGTGGTTCTGGCATAGCCAGCAGTTGATATTGGCCTGTCCGGCAGGTGGTTCCAGCGAGTCGAACAGGTGGCTCCGGCGTTCTTGGCAGGTGGTTCCGGTCTGTCCGGTAGGTGTTTCCGGCGTGTCCGCCATGTGCTTCCGGCACGTCTGAGTGGTGGTTCCGGCATGCGCGGCAGGTGATTCCGTAGTGTCCGCCAGGTGGTTCTGGCATACCCGGCAGGTGATTTTGGCGTGTCCGGCAGGTGTTTCTGGCGAGTCGAGCAGGTGGCTCCGGCATGCTCGGCAGGTGCTTCCGGCGTCTCCGGCACGTGGTTCTGGTGTGTCTGAGAGCTGGTTCCGGCATATCCGGCACATGATTCCGGAGTGTCCGCCAAGTGGTTCTGGCATCCCCAGCAGGTGATTTTGGCGTGTCAGGGAGGTGGTACCGGTGAGTCGAGCAGGTGGTTCCGGCGTGCTCAGCAGGTGGTTCAGGCGGTTCTGGCAGGTGGTATCCGTCTGTCCGGGGTGTGGTTCCAGCATCTCATGAACACGTTTCTGGCACGTCTGAGATGTGGTTCCAGCCGGCCCGACAGGTGTTTCCGCAGTGTCCGCCAAGCGGTTCTGGCGTAGTTGGCAGGTGATTTTGGCATGACTGGCAGGTGGTTCCAGCAAGCCTGGCAGGTGATTCCAAAGTGTTCACCAACTGGTTGTGGCGTAGCCGGCAGGTGATTTTTGCGTGATCGGCAGGTGGTTCTGGCGAGTCGAGCAGGTGGTTCCGGCGTGCTCGGCTGGTGCTTCCGGGGTCATTGGCACGGGGTTCTGGCATGTCTGAGAGGTGGTTCCTGCATGCCCGGCAAGTGATTCCGGAGTGTTTGCCAAGTGGTTCTGGCATAGTCGGCAGGTGATTTTGGCATGTCCGGCAGGTGGTTCAGGCGAGTTGAGCAGGTGGTTCCGGCGTGCTCGGCAGGTGCTTCCGGGGTCATTGGCACGTGGTTCTGGCATATCTGAGACGTGGTTCCGGCATGCCCGGCAGGTGATTCCGGAGTGTTTGCCAAGTGTTTCCGGCGTAGCCGGCAGGTGATTTTGCATGTCCAGCGGTCGTTCCGGCGGGTCGAGCCGGTGGTTCCGGCGTGTCCGGCAGGTGGTTCCGGTCTGTCCGGCAGGTGGTTCTGTGGTGTCCGGCACGAGGTTCAGTCTGAGAGGCTGTGCCGGCATGCCCCTCACGTGATTCCGGCTTGTCCCCGAAGTGGTGCTGGTGTAGCGGGCAGGTGATTTTGGCGTGTCCGGCAGGTGGTTCAGGCGAGTTGAGCAGGTGGTTGCGACGTGCTCGGCAGGTGCTTCCGGCGTCTCCGGCACGTGTTTCTGGCACATCTGACTTGTGGTTCCGGCATGCCCAAAAGTTGATTCCGGTCTGTCCGGTAGGTGGTTCCGGCGTGCACGGCACGTGGTTCTGGTACGTGTCAGAGGTGGTTGCGTATGCCCAACAGGTGATTCCGGACTGTCCGCCACGTGCTTCTGGCAGGTCTGAGAGGTGGTTCCAACATGCCCGGCAGGTCATTTCGGAGAGTCGTCCAAGTGGTTCTGGCGTAGCCCGCAGGTGATTTTGGCGTGTCCGGCAGGTGGTTCCGCCGTGCTCGGCAGGTGGTTCAGGCATGGCCGTCACGTGATTCCAGTCTGTCCAGGACGTGTTTCCAGCTTCTCCGGCAGGTGGTTCTGCTACGTCTGAGAGGTGGTTCCGCCATGGCTGGCAGGTGATCCCGGACTGTCCCCGAGGTGGTTCTGGCATAGCCAGAAGTTGATATTGGCCTGTCCGGCAGGTGGTTCCAGCGAGTCGAACAGGTGGCTCCGGCGTTCTTGGCAGGTGGTTCCGGTCTGTCCGGTAGGTGTTTCCGGCGTGTCTGGCACGTGCTTCCGTCACGTCTGAGAGGTGGTTCCGGCATGAGCGGCAGGTGATTCCGTAGTGTCCGCCAGTTGATTCTGGCATACCCGGCAGGTGATTTTGGCGTGTCCGGCTGGTGTTTCTGGCGAGTCGAGCAGGTGGCTCCGGCATGCTCGGCAGGTGCTTCCGGCGTCTCCATCACGTGGTTCTGGTGTGTCTGAGAGCTGGTTCCGGCATGTCCGGCAGATGATTCCGGAGTGTCCGCCAAGTGGTTCTGGCATACCCGGCTGGTGATTTGGGCATGTCAGGGAGGTGGTTCCGGCGAGTCGAGCAGGTGGCTCCGGCGTGCTCGACAGGTTGTTCAGACGGGTCTGGCAGGTGTTTTCGGTCTGTTCGGGGTGTGGTTCCAGCATCTCATGCACATGGTTCTGGCACGTCTGTGATGTGCTTCCGGCCGGCCCGACAGGTGTTTCCACAGTGTCCGCCAATTGGTACTGGCGTAGTTGGCAGGTGATTTTGGCATGACCGGCAGGTGGTTCCAGCAAGCCCGGCAGTTGATTCCGAAGTGTTCCCCAACTGGTTGTGGCGTAGCCGGCAGGTGATTTTTGCGTGTCCGGCAGGTGTTTCTGGCGAGTCGAGCAGGTGGCTCCGGCATGCTCGGCAGGTGCTTCCGGCGTCTCCGGCACTTGGTTCTGGTGTGTCTGAGAGCTGGTTCCGGCATGTCCGCCAGATGATTCCGGAGTGTCCGCCAAGTGGTTCTGGCATACCCAGCAGGTGATTTTGGCGTGTCAGGGAGGTGGTACCGGTGAGTCGAGCAGGTGGTTCCGGCGTGCTCAGCAGGTGGTTCAGGCGGTTCTGGCAGGTGGTATCCGTCTGTTCGGGGTGTGGTTCCAGCATCTCATGAACACGTTTCTGGCACGTCTGAGATGTGGTTCCGGCCGGCCCGACAGGTGTTTCCGCAGTGTCCGCCAAGCGGTTCTGGCGTAGTTGGCAGGTGATTTTGGCATGACTGGCGGGTGGTTCCAGCAAGCCTGGCAGGTGATTCCAAAGTGTTCACCAACTGGTTGTGGCGTAGCCGGCAGGTGATTTTTGCGTGATCGGCAGGTGGTTCTGGCGAGTCGAGCCGGTGGTTCCGGCGTGCTCGGCTGGTGCTTCCGGGGTCATTGGCACGGGGTTCTGGCATGTCTGAGAGGTGGTTCCTGCATGCCCGGCAAGTGATTCCGGAGTGTTCGCCAAGTGGTTCTGGCATAGTCGGCAGGTGATTTTGGCATGTCCGGCAGGTGGTTCAGGCGAGTTGAGCAGGTGGTTCCAACGTGCTTGGCAGGTGCTTCCGGCGTCTCCGGCACGTGTTTCTGGCACATCTGACAGGTGGTTCCGGCATGCCCGAAAGGTGATTCCGGTCTGTCCGGTAGGTGGTTCCAGCCTGCACGGCATGTGGTTCTGGTACGTCTCAGAGGTGGTTGCGCATGCCCAACAGGTGATTCCGGACTGTCCGCCACATGGTTCTGGCACGTCTGAGAGGTGGTTCCGGCATGCCCGGCAGGTCATCCCAGAGAGTCCTCCAAGTGGTTCTGGCATAACACGCAGGTGATTTTGGCGTGTCTGGCATGTTGTTCCGTTGTGCTTGGCAGGTGGTTCAGGCTTGGCCGGCAGGTGGTTCCAGACTGTCCAGGACGTGTTTCCAGCTTCTCCGGCAGGTGGTTCTGGTACGTCTGAGAGGTGGTTCCGCCATGGCGGGCAGGCGATTCCGGACCGTCCCCCAGGTGGTTCTGGCATAGCCAGCAGTTGATATTGGCCTGTCCGGCAGGTGGTTCCAGCGAGTCGAACAGGTGGCTCCGGCGTGCTCGGCAGGTGGTTCCGGTCTGTCCGGTAGGTGATTCCGGCGTGTCCGGCACGTGCTTCCGGCACGTCTGAGAGGTGGTTCCGGCATGCGCGACAGGTGATTTCGGAGTGTCCGCCAGGTGTCCGCCAACTGTTTCCGGCGTAGCCAGCAGGTGATTTTGCATGTCCAGCGGTCGTTCCGGCGGGTCGAGCCGGTGGTTCCGGCGTGTCCGGCAGGTGGTTCCGGTCTGTCCGGCAGGTGGTTCTGTGGTGTCCGGCACGAGGTTCAGTCTGAGAGGCTGTGCCGGCATGCCCCTCACGTGATTCCGGCTTGTCCCCGAAGTGGTGCTGGTGTAGCGGGCAGGTGATTTTGGCGTGTCCGGCAGGTGGTTCAGGCGAGTTGAGCAGGTGGTTGCGACGTGCTCGGCAGGTGCTTCCGGCATCTCCGGCACGTGTTTCTGGCACATCTGACTGGTGGTTCCGGCATGCCCAAAAGTTGATTCCGGTCTGTCCGGTAGGTGGTTCCGGCGTGCACGGCACGTGGTTCTGGTACGTGTCAGAGGTGGTTGCGTATGCCCAACAGGTGATTCCGGACTGTCCGCCACGTGCTTCTGGCACGTCTGAGAGGTGGTTCCAACATGCCCGGCAGGTCATTTCGGAGAGTCGTCCAAGTGGTTCTGGCGTAGCCCGCAGGTGATTTTGGTGTGTCCGGCAGGTGGTTCCGCCGTGCTCGGCAGGTGGTTCAGGCATGGCCGTCACGTGGTTCCAGTCTGTCCAGGACGTGTTTCTAGCTTCTCCGGCAGGTGGTTCTGGTACGTCTGAGAGGTGGTTCCGCCATGGCTGGCAGGTGATCCCGGACTGTCCCCCAGGTGGTTCTGGCATAGCCAGCAGTTGATATTGTCCTGTCCGGCAGGTGGTTCCAGCGAGTCGAACAGGTGGCTCCGGCATTCTTGGCAGGTGGCTCCGGTCTGTCAGGTAGGTGTTTCCGGCGTGTCTGGCACGTGCTTCCGGCACGTCTGAGAGGTGGTTCCGGCATGCGCGGCAGGTGATTCTGTAGTGTCCGCCAGGTGGTTGTGGCATACCCGGCAGGTGATTTTGGCGTGTCCGGCAGGTGTTTCTGGCGAGTCGAGCAGGTGGCTCCGGCATGCTCGGCAGGTGCTTCCGGCGTCTCCGGCACTTGGTTCTGGTGTGTCTGAGAGCTGGTTCCGGCATGTCCGGCAGATGATTCCGGAGTGTCCGCCAAGTGGTTTTGGCATACCCGGCTGGTGATTTGGGCATGTCAGGTAGGTGGTTCCGGCGAGTCGAGCAGGTGGCTCCGGCGAGCTTGGCCGGTTGTTCAGACGGGTCTTGCAGGTGGTATCAGTCTGTTCGGGCTGTGGTTCCAGCATCTCATGAACACGTTTCTGGCACGTCTGAGATGTGATTCCAGCCGGCCCGACAGGTGTTTCCGCAGTGTCCGCCAAGCGGTTCTGGCGTAGTTGGCAGGTGATTTTGGCATGACCGGCAGGTGGTTCCAGCAAGCCCGGCAGGTGATTCCGAAGTGTACCCCAACTGGTTGTGGCGTAGCCGGCAGGTGATTTTTGCGTGTCCAGCAGGTGGTTCTGGCGAGTCGAGCAGGTGGTTCCAGCCTGCTCGGCAGGTGCTTCCGGGGTCATTGGCACGGGGTTCTGGCATGTCTGAGAGGTGGTTCCTGCATGCCCGGCAAGTGATTCCGGAGTGTTCGCCAAGTGGTTCTGGCATAGTCGGCAGGTGATTTTGGCATGTACGGCAGGTGGTTCAGGCGAGTTGAGCAGGTGGTTCCAACGTGCTTGGCAGGTGCTTCCGGCGTCTCCGGCACGTGTTTCCGGCACATCTGACAGGTGGTTCCGGCATGCCCGAAAGGTGATTCCGGTCTGTCCGGTAGGTGGTTCCAGCCTGCACGGCATGTGGTTCTGGTACGTCTCAGAGGTGGTTGCGCATGCCCAACAGGTGATTCCGGACTGTCCGCCTCATGGTTCGGGCACGTCTGAGAGGTGGTTCCGGCATGCCCGGCAGGTCATCCCATAGAGTCCTCCAAGTGGTTCTGGCGTAACACGCAGGTGATTTCGGCGTGTCTGGCAGGTTGTTCCGTTGTGCTTGGCACGTGGTTCAGGCTTGGTCGGCAGGTGGTTCCAGACTGTCCAGGACGTGTTTCCTGCTTCTCCGGCAGGTGGTTCTGGTACGTCTGAGAGGTGGTTCCGCCATGGCTGGCAGTCGATTCCGGACCGTCCCCCAGGTGGTTCTGGCATAGCCAGCAGTTGATATTGGCCTGTCCGGCAGGTGGTTCCAGCGAGTCGAACAGGTGGCTCCGGCGTGCTCGGCAGGTGGTTCCGGTCTGTCCGGTAGGTGATTCCGGCGTGTCCGGCACGTGCTTCCGGCACGTCTGAGAGGTGGTTCCGGCATGCGCGACAGGTGATTTCGGAGTGTCCGCCAGGTGGTTCTGGCGTACCCCGCAGGTGATTTTGGCGTGTCCGGCAGGTGTTTCTGGCGAGTCGAGCAGGTGGCTCCGGCATGCTCGGCAGGTGCTTCCGGCGTCTCCGGCACGTGGTTCTGGTGTGTCTGAGAGCTGGTTCCGGCATGTCCGGCAGATGATTCCGGAGTGTCCGCCAAGTGGTTCTGGCATACCCGGCTGGTGATTTGGGCATGTCAGGTAGGTGGTTCCGGCGAGTCGAGCAGGTGGCTCCGGCGTGCTCGGCAGGTTGTTCAGACGGGTCTGGCAGGTGTTTTCCGTCTGTTCGGGGTGTGGTTCCAGCATCTCATGCACATGGTTCTGGCACGTCTGAGATGTGGTTCCGGCCGGCCCGACAGGTGTTTCCACAGTGTCCGCCAAGTGGTACTGGCGTAGTTGGCAGGTGATTTTGGCATGACCGGCAGGTGGTTCCAGCAAGCCCGGCAGGTGATTCCGAAGTGTTCCCCAACTGGTTGTGGCGTAGCCGGCAGGTGATTTTTGCGTGTCCGGCAGGTGGTTCTGGCGAGTCGAGCAGGTGGTTCCGGCGTGCTCGGCAGGTGCTTCCGGGGTCATTGGCACGTGGTTCTGGCATATCTGAGAGGTGGTTCCGGCATGCCCGGCAGGTGATTCCGGAGTGTTCGCCAAGTGTTTCCGGCGTAGCCGGCAGGTGATTTTGCATGTCCAGCGGTCGTTCCGGCGGGTCGAGCCGGTGGTTCCGGCGTGTCCGGCAGGTGGTTCCGGTCTGTCCGGCAGGTGGTTCTGTGGTGTCCTGCACGAGGTTCAGTCTGAGAGGCTGTGCCGGCATGCCCCTCACGTGATTCCGGCTTGTCCCCGAAGTGGTGCTGGTGTAGCGGGCAGGTGATTTTGGCGTGTCCGGCAGGTGGTTCAGGCGAGTTGAGCAGGTGGTTGCGACGTGCTCGGCAGGTGCTTCCGGCGTCTCCGGCACGTGTTTCTGGCACGTCTGAGTGGTGGTTCCGGCATGCCCAAAAGTGGATTCCGGTCTGTCCGGTAGGTGGTTCCGGCGTGCACGGCACGTGGTTCTGGTACCTGTCAGAGGTGGTTGCGTATGCCCAACAGGTGATTCCGGACTGTCCGCCAGGTGCTTCTGGCACGTCTGAGAGGTGGTTCCAACATGCCCGGCAGGTCATTTCGGAGAGTCGTCCAAGTGGTTCTGGCGTAGCCCGCAGGAGATTTTGGCGTGTCCGGCAGGTGGTTCCGCCGTGCTCGGCAGGTGGTTCAGGCATGGCCGTCACGTGGTTCCAGTCTGTCCAGGACGTGTTTCCAGCTTCTCCGGCAGGTGGTTCTGGTACGTCTGAGAGGTGGTTCCGCCATGGCTGGCAGGCGATCCCGGACTGTCCCCCAGGTGGTTCTGGCATAGCCAGCAGTTGATATTGGCCTGTCCGGCAGGTGGTTCCAGCGAGTCGAACAGGTGGCTCCGACGTTCTTGGCAGGTGGTTCCGGTCTGTCCGGTAGGTGTTTCCGGCGTGTCTGGCACGTGCTTCCGGCACGTCTGAGAGGTGGTTCCGGCATGCGCGGCAGGTGATTCCGTAGTGTCCGCCAGATGGTTCTGGCATACCCGGCAGGTGATTTTGGCGTGTCCGGCAGGTGTTTCTGGCGAGTCGAGCAGGTGGCTCCGGCATGCTCGGCAGGTGCTTCCGGCGTCTCCGGCACTTGGTTCTGGTGTGTCTGAGAGCTGGTTCCGGCATGTCCGGCAGATGATTCCGGAGTGTCCGCCAAGTGGTTCTGGCATACCCAGCAGGTGATTTTGGCATGTCAGGGAGGTGGTACCGGTGAGTCGAGCAGGTGGTTCCGGCGTGCTCAGCACGTGGTTCAGGCGGTTCTGGCAGGTGGTATCCGTCTGTTCGGGGTGTGGTTCCAGCATCTCATGAACACGTTTCTGGCACGTCTGAGATGTGGTTCCAGCCGGCCTGACAGGTGTTTCCGCAGTGTCCGCCAAGCGGTTCTGGCGTAGTTGGCAGGTGATTTTGGTATGACCGGCAGGTGGTTCCAGCAAGCCTGGCAGGTGATTCCAAAGTGTTCACCAACTGGTTGTGGCGTAGCCGGCAGGTGATTTTTGCGTGATCGGCAGGTGGTTCTGGCGAGTCGAGCAGGTGGTTCCGGCGTGCTCGGCTGGTGCTTCCGGGGTCATTGGCACGGGGTTCTGGCATGTCTGAGAGGTGGTTCCTGCATGCCCGGCAAGTGATTCCAGAGTGTTCGCCAAGTGGTTCTGGCATAGTCGGCAGGTGATTTTGGCATGTCCGACAGGTGGTTCAGGCGAGTTGAGCAGGTGGTTCCAACGTGCTTGGCTGGTGCTTCCGGCGTCTCCGGCCCGTGTTTCTGGCACATCTGACAGGTGGTTCCGGCATGCCCGAAAGGTGATTCCGGTCTGTCCGGTAGGTGGTTCCAGCCTGCACGGCATGTGGTTCTGGTACGTCTCAGAGGTGGCTGCGCATTCCCAACAGGTGATTCCAGACTGTCCGCCACATGGTTCTGGCACGTCTGAGAGGTGGTTCCGGCATGCCCGGCAGGTCATCCCAGAGTGTCCTCCAAGTGGTTCTGGCATAACACGCAGGTGATTTTGGCGTGTCTGGCAGGTTGTTCCGTTGTGCTTGGCAGGTGGTTCAGGCTTGGCCGGCAGGTGGTTCCAGTCTGTCCAGGACGTGTTTCCAGCTTCTCCGGCAGGTGGTTCTGGTACGTCTGAGAGGTGGTTCCGCCATGGCTGGCAGGTGATCCCGGACTGTCCCCCAGGTGGTTCTGGCATGGCCGGCAGTTGATATTGGCCTGTCCGGCATGTGGTTCCAGCGAGTTGAACAGGTATCTCCGGCGTTCTTGGCAGGTGGTTCCGGTCTGTCCGGTAGGTGTTTCCGGCGTGTCTGGCACGTGCTTCCGGCACGTCTGAGAGGTGGTTCCGGCATGCACGGCAGGTGATTCTGTAGTGTCCGCCAGGTGGTTCTGGCATACCCGGCAGGTGATTTTGGCGTGTCCGGCAGGTGTTTCTGGCGAGTCGAGCAGGTGGCTCCGGCATGCTCGGCGGGTGCTTCAGGCATCTCCGGCACTTGGTTCTGGTGTGTCTGAGAGCTGGTTCCGGCATGTCCGACAGATGATTGCGGAGTGTCCGCCAAGTGGTTCTGGCATACGCAGCAGGTGATTTTGGCGTGTCAGGGAGGTGGTACCGGTGAGTCGAGCAGGTGGTTCCGGCGTGCTCAGCAGGTGGTTCAGGCGGTTCTTGCAGGTGGCATCCGTGTGTTCGGGGTGTGGTTCCGGCATCTCATGAACACGTTTCTGGCACGTCTGAGATGTGGTTCCGGCCGGCCCGACAGGTGTTTCCGCAGTGTCCGCCAAGCGGTTCTGGCGTAGTCGGCAGGTGATTTTGTCATGACCGGCAGGTGGTTCCAGCAAGCCTGGCAGGTGATTCCAAAGTGTTCACCAACTTGTTGTGGCGTAGCCGGCAGGTGATTTTTGCGTGATCGGCAGGTGGTTCTGGCGAGTCGAGCAAGTGGTTCCGGCGTGCTCGGCTGGTGCTTCCGGGGTCATTGGCATGGGGTTCTGGCATGTCTGAGCGGTGGTTCCTGCATGCCCGGCAAGTGATTCCGGAGTGTTCGCCAAGTGGTTCTGGCATAGTCGGCAGGTGATTTTGGCGTGTCTGGCAGGTTGTTCCGTTGTGCTTGGCAGGTGGTTCGGGCTTGGCCGGCAGGTGGTTCCAGACTGTCCAGGACGTGTTTCCAGCTTCTCCAGCAGGTGGTTCTGGTACGTCTGAGAGGTGGTTCCGCCATGGCTGGCAGGTGATTCCGGACCGTCCCCCAGGTGGTTCTGGCATAGTCAGCAGTTGATATTGGCCTGTCCGGCAGGTGGTTCCAGCGAGTCGAACAAGTGGCTCCGGCGTGCTCGGCAGGTGGTTCCGGTCTGTCCGGTAGGTGATTCCGGCGTGTCCGGCACGTGCTTCCGGCACGTCTGAGAGGTGGTTCCGGCATGCGCGACAGGTGATTTCGGAGTGTCCGCCAGGTGGTTCTGGCGTACCCGGCAGGTGATTTTGGCGTGTCCGGCAGGTGTTTCTGGCGAGTCGAGCAGGTGGCTCCGGCATGCTCGGCAGGTGCTTCCGGCGTCTCCGGCACGTGGTTCTGGTGTGTCTGAGAGCTGGTTCCGGCATGTCCGGCAGATGATTCCGGAGTGTCCGCCAAGTGGTTCTGGCATACCCGGCTGGTGATTTGGGCATGTCAGGTAGGTGGTTCCGGCGAGTCGAGCAGGTGGCTCCGGCGTGCTCGGCAGGTTGTTCAGACGGGTCTGGCAAGTGTTTTCCGTCTGTTCGGGGTGTGGTTCCAGCATCTCATGCACATGGTTCTGGCATGTCTGAGATGTGGTTCCGGCCGGCCCGACAGGTGTTTCCACAGTGTCCGCCAAGTGGTACTGGCGTAGTTGGCAGGTGATTTTGGCATGACCGGCAGGTGGTTCCAGCAAGCCCGGCAGGTGATTCCGAAGTGTTCCCCAACTGGTTGTGGCGTAGCCGGCAGGTGATTTTTGCGTGTCCGGCAGGGGCTTCTGGCGAGTCGAGCAGGTGGTTCCGGCGTGCTCGGCAGGTGCTTCCGGGGTCATTGGCACGTGGTTCTGGCATATCTGAGAGGTGGTTCCGGCATGCCCGGCAGGTGATTCCGGACTGTTCGCCAAGTGTTTCCGGCGTAGCCGGCAGGTGATTTTGCATGTCCAGCGGTCGTTCCGGCGGGTCGAGCCCGTGGTTCCGGCGTGTCCGGCAGGTGGTTCCGGTCTGTCCGGCAGGTGGTTCTGTGGTGTCCGGCGCGGGGTTCAGTCTGAGAGGCTGTGCCGGCATGCCCCTCACGTGATTCCGGCTTGTCCCCGAAGTGGTGCTGGTGTAGCGGGCAGGTGATTTTGGCGTGTCCGGCAGGTGGTTCTGGCGAGTTGAGCAGGTGGTTCCGGCGTGCTCGGCTGGTGCTTCCGGGGTCATTGGCACGGGGTTCTGGCATGTCTGAGAGGTGGTTCCTGCATGCCCGGCAAGTGATTCCGGAGTGTTCGCCAAGTGGTTGTGGCATACTCGGCAGGTGATTTTGGCATGTCCCGCAGGTGGTTCAGGTGAGTTGAGCAGGTGGTTCCAACGTGCTTGGCAGGTGCTTCCGGCGTCTCCGGCACGTGTTTCTGGCACATCGGACAGGTGTTCCTGCATGCCCGAAAGGTGATTCCGGTCTGTCCGGTAGGTGGTTCCAGCCTGCACGGCATGTGGTTCTGGTACGTCTCAGAGGTGGTTGCGCATGCCCAACAGGTGATTCCGGACTGTCCGCCACATGGTTCTGGCACGTCTGAGAGGTGGTTCCGGCATGCCCGGCAGGTCATCCCAGAGAGTCCTCCAAGTGGTTCTGGCATAACACGCAGGTGATTTTGGCGTGTCTGGCAGGTTGTTCCGTTGTGCTTGGCAGGTGGTTCAGGCTTGGCCGGCAGGTGGTTCCAGACTGTCCAGGACGTGTTTCCAGCTTCTCCGGCAGGTGGTTCTGGTACGTCTGAGAGGTGGTTCCGCCATGCAGCCATGTGATTCCGGATGATCCCCCAGGTGGTTCTGGTATAGTCAGCAGTTAATATTGGCCTGTCCGGCAGGTGGTTCCAGCGAGTCGAACAGGTGGCTCCGGCGTGCTCGGCAGGTGGTTCCGGTCTGTCCGGTAGGTGATTCCGGCGTGTCCGGCACGTGCTTCCGGCACGTCTGAGAGGTGGTTCCGGCATGCGCGACAGGTGATTCCGGAGTGTCCGCCAGGTGGTTCTGGCGTACCGGGCAGGTGATTTTGGCGTGTCCGGCAGGTGTTTCTGGAGAGTCGAGCAGGTGGCTCCGGCATGCTCGGCAGGTGCTTCCGGCGTCTCCGGCACGTGGTTCTGGTGTGTCTGAGAGCTGGTTCCGGCATGTCCGGCAGATGATTCCGGAGTGTCCGCCAAGTGGTTCTGGCATACCTGGATGGTGATTTGGGCATGTCAGGTAGGTGGTTCCGGCGAGTCGAGCAGGTGGCTCCGGCGAGCTCGGCAGGTTGTTCAGACGGGTCTGGCAGGTGTTTTCCGTCTGTTCGGGGTGTGGTTCCAGCATCTCATGCACATGGTTCTGGCACGTCTGAGATGTGGTTCCGGCCGGCCCGACAGGTGTTTCCGCAGTGTCCGCCAAGTGGTACTGGCGTAGTTGGCAGGTGATTTTGGCATGACCGGCAGGTGGTTCCAGCAAGCCCGGCAGGTGATTCCGAAGTGTTCCCCAACTGGTTGTGGCGTAGCCGGCAGGTGACTTTTGCGTGTCCGGCAGGTGGTTCTGGCGAGTCGAGCAGGCGGTTCCGGCGTGCTCGGCAGGTGCTTCCGGGGTCATTGGCACGTGGTTCTGGCATATCTGAGAGGTGGTTCCGGCATGCCCGGCAGGTGATTCCAGAGTGTTCGCCAAGTGTTTCCGGCGTAGCCGGCAGGTGATTTTGCATGTCCAGCGGTCGTTCCGGCGGGTCGAGCCGGTGGTTCCGGCGTGTCCGGCAGGTGGTTCCGCCGTGCTCGGCAGGTGGTTCAGGCATGGCCGTGACGTGGTTCCAGTCTGTCCAGGACGTGTTTCCTGCTTCTCCGGCAGGTGGTTCTGGTATGTCTGAGAGGTGGTTCTGCCATGGCTGGCAGGTGATCCCGGACTGTCCCCCAGGTGGTTCTGGCATAGCCAGCAGTTGATATTGGCCTGTCCGGCAGGTGGTTCCAGCGAGTCGAACAGGTGGCTCCGGCGTTCTTGGCAGGTCGTTCCGGTCTGCCCGGTAGGTGTTTCCGGCGTGTCCGGCACGTGCTTCCGGCACGTCTGAGAGGTGGTTCCGGCATGCGCGGCAGGTGATTCCGTAGTGTCCGCCAGGTGGTTCTGGCATACCCGGCAGGTGATTTTGGCGTGTCCGGCAGGTGTTTCTGGCGAGTCGAGCAGGTGGCTCCGGCATGCTCGGCAGGTGCTTCCGGCGTCTCCGGCACTTGGTTCTGGTGTGTCTGAGAGCTGGTTCCGGCATGTCCGGCAGATGATTCCGGAGTGTCCGCCAAGTGGTTCTGGCATACCCAGCAGGTGATTTTGGCGTGTCAGGGAGGTGGTACCGGTGAGTCGAGCAGGTGGTTCCGGCGTGCTCAGCAGGTGGTTCAGGCGGTTCTGGCAGGTGGTATCCGTCTGTTCGGGGTGTGGTTCCAGCATCTCATGAACACGTTTCTGGCACGTCTGAGATGTGGTTCCAGCCGGCCCGACAGGTGTTTCCGCAGTGTCCGCCAAGCGGTTCTGGCGTAGTTGGCAGGTGATTTTGGCATGACTGGCAGGTGGTTCCAGCAAGCCTGGCAGGTGATTCCAAAGTGTTCACCAACTGGTTGTGGCGTAGCCGGCAGGTGATTTTTGCGTGATCGGCAGGTGGTTCTGGCGAGTCGAGCAGGTGGTTCCGGCGTGCTCGGCTGGTGGTTCCGGGGTCATTGGCATGGGGTTCTCGCATGTCTGAGAGGTGGTTCCTGCATGCCCGGCAAGTGATTCCGGAGTGTTCGCCAAGTGGTTCTGGCATAGTCGGCAGGTGATTTTGGCATGTCCGGCAGGTGGTTCAGGCGAGTTGAGCAGGTGGTTCCAACGTGCTTGGCAGGTGCTTCCGGCGTCTCCGGCACGTGTTTGTGGCACATCTGACAGGTGGTTCCGGCATGCCCGAAAGGTGATTCCGGTCTGTCCGGTAGGTGGTTCCAGCCTGCACGGCATGTGGTTCTGGTACGTCTCAGAGGTGGTTGCGCATGCCCAACAGGTGATTCCGGACTGTCCGCCACATGGTTCTGGCACGTCTGAGAGGTGGTTCCGGCATGCCCGGCAGGTCATCCCAGAGAGTCCTCCAAGTGGTTCTGGCATAACACGCAGGTGATTTTGGCGTGTCTGGCAGGTTGTTCCGTTGTGCTTGGCAGGTGGTTCAGGCTTGGCCGGCAGGTGGTTCCAGACTGTCCAGGACGTGTTTCCAGCTTCTCCGGCAGGTGGTTCTGGTACGTCTGAGAGGTGGTTCCGCCATGGCTGGCAGGTGATTCCGGACCGTCCCCCAGGTGGTTCTGGCATAGCCAGCAGTTGATATTGGCCTGTCCGGCAGGTGGTTCCAGAGAGTCGAACAGGTGGCTCCGGCGTGCTCGGCAGGTGGTTCCGGTCTGTCCGGTACCTGATTCCGGCATGTCCGGCACGTGCTTCCGGCACGTCTGAGAGGTGGTTCCGGCATGCACGGCACGTGGTTCTGGTACGTCTCAGAGGCAGTTGCGTATGCCCAACAGGTGAATCCGGACTGTCCGCCACGTGCTTCTGGCACGTCAGAGAGGTGGTTCCAACATGCCCGGCAGGTCATTTCGGAGAGTCGTCCAAGTGGTTCTGGCGTAGCCCGCAGGTGATTTTGGCGTGTCCGGCAGGTGGTTCCGCCGTGCTCGGCAGGTGGTTCAGGCATGGCCGTCACGTGGTTCCAGTCTGTCCAGGACGTGTTTCCAGCTTCTCCGGCAGGTGGTTCTGGTACGTCTGAGAGGTGGTTCCGCCATGGCTGGCAGGTGATCCCGGACTGTCCCCCAGGTGGTTCTGGCATAGCCAGCAGTTGATATTGGCCTGTCCGGCAGGTGGTTCCAGCGAGTCGAACAGGTGGCTCCGGCGTGCTCGGCAGGTGGTTCCGGTCTGTCCGATAGGTGATTCCGGCGTGTCCGGCACGTGCTTCCGGCACGTCTGAGAGGTGGTTCCGGCATGCGCGACAGGTGGTTTCGGAGTGTCCGCCAGGTGGTTCTGGCGTACCCGGCAGGTGATTTTGGCGTGTCCGGCAGGTGTTTCTGGCGAGTCGAGCAGGTGGCTCCGGCATGCTCGGCAGGTGCTTCCGGCGTCTCCGGCACGTGGTTCTGGTGTGTCTGAGAGCTGGTTCCGGCATGTCCGGCAGATGATTCCGGAGTGTCCGCCAAGTGGTTCTGGCATACCCGGCTGGTGATTTTGGCATGTCAGGTAGGTGGTTCCGGCGAGCTCGGCAGGTTGTTCAGACGGGTCTGGCAGGTGTTTTCCGTCTGTTCGGGGTGTGGTTCCAGCATCTCATGCACATGGTTCTGGCACGTCTGAGATGTGGTTCCGGCCGGCCCGACAGGTGTTTCCGCAGTGTCCGCCAAGCGGTTCTGGCGTAGTTGGCAGGTGATTTTGGCATGACCGGCAGGTGGTTCCAGCAAGCCCGGCAGGTGATTCCGAAGTGTTCCCCAACTGGTTGTGGCGTAGCCGGCAGGTGATTTTTGCGTGTCCGGCAGGTGGTTCTGGCGAGTCGAGCATGTGGTTCCGGCGTGCTCGGCAGGTGCTTCCGGGGTCATTGGCACGTGGTTCTGGCATATCTGAGAGGTGGTTCCGGCATGCCCGGCAGGTGATTCCGGAGTGTTCGCCAAGTGTTTCCGGCGTAGCCGGCAGGTGATTTTGCATGTCCAGCGGTCGTTCCGGCGGGTCGAGCGGGTGGTTCCGGCGTGTCCGGCAGGTGGTTCCGGTCTGTCCGGCAGGTGGTTCTGTGGTGTCCGGCACGAGGTTCAGTCTGAGAGGCTGTGCCGGCATGCCCCTCACGTGATTCCGGCTTGTCCCCGAAGTGGTGCTGGTGTAGCGGGCAGGTGATTTTGGCGTGTCCGGCAGGTGGTTCAGGCGAGTTGAGCAGGTGGTTGCGACGTGCTCGGCAGGTGCTTCCGGCGTCTCCGGCACGTGTTTCTGGCACATCTGAATGGTGGTTCCGGCATGCCCAAAAGTTGATTCCGGTCTGTCCGGTAGGTGGTTCCGGCGTGCACGGCACGTGGTTCTGGTACGTGTCAGAGGTGGTTGCGTATGCCCAACAGGTGGTTCCGGACTGTCCGCCACGTGCTTCTGGCACGTCTGAGAGGTGGTTCCAACATGCACGGCAGGTCATTTCGGAGAGTCGTCCAAGTGGTTCTGGCGTAGCCCGCGGGTGATTTTGGCGTGTCCGGCAGGTGGTTTCGCCGTGCTCGGCAGGTGGTTCAGGCATGGCCGTGACGTGGTTCCAGTCTGTCCAGGACGAGTTTCCTGCTTCTCCGGCAGGTGGTTCTGGTATGTCTGAGAGGTGGTTCTGCCATGGCTGGCAGGTGATCCCGGACTGTCCCCCAGGTGGTTCTGGCATAGCCAGCAGTTGATATTGGCCTGTCCGGCAGGTGGTTCCAGCGAGTCGAACAGGTGGCTCCGGCGTTCTTGGCAGGTGGTTCCGGTCTGCCCGGTAGGTGTTTCCGGCGTGTCCGGCACGTGCTTCCGGCACGTCTGAGAGGTGGTTCCGGCATGCGCGGCAGGTGATTCCGTAGTGTCCGCCAGGTGGTTCTGGCATACCCGGCAGGTGATTTTGGCGTGTCCGGCAGGTGTTTCTGGCGAGTCGAGCAGGTGGCTCCGGCATGCTCGGCAGGTGCTTCCGGCGTCTCCGGCACGTGGTTCTGGTGTGTCTGAGAGCTGGTTCCGGCATGTCCGGCAGATGATTCCGGAGTGTCCGCCAAGTGGTTCTGGCATACCCAGCAGGTGATTTTGGCGTGTCAGGGAGGTGGTACCGGTGAGTCGAGCAGGTGGTTCCGGCGTGCTCAGCAGGTGGTTCAGGCGGTTCTGGCAGGTGGTATCCGTCTGTTCGGGGTGTGGTTCCAGCATCTCATGAACACGTTTCTGGCACGTCTGAGATGTGGTTCCAGCCGGCCCGACAGGTGTTTCCGCAGTGTCCGCCAAGCGGTTCTGGCGTAGTTGGCAGGTGATTTTGGCATGACTGGCAAGTGGTTCCAGCAAGCCTGGCAGGTGATTCCAAAGTGTTCACCAACTGGTTGTGGCGTAGCCGGCAGGTGATTTTTGCGTGATCGTCAGGTGGTTCTGGCGAGTCGAGCAGGTGGTTCCAGCGTGCTCGGCTGGTGCTTCCGGGGTCATTGGCACGGGGTTCTGGCATGTCTGAGATGTGGTTCCTGCATGCCCGGCAAGTGATTCCGGAGTGTTCGCCAAGTGGTTCTGGCATAGTCGGCAGGTGATTTTGGCATGTCCGGCAGGTGGTTCAGGCGAGTTGAGCAGGTGGTTCCAACGTGCTTGGCAGGTGCTTCCGGCGTCTCCGGCACGTGTTTCTGGCACATCTGACAGGTGGTTCCGGCATGCCCGAAAGGTGATTCCGGTCTGTCCGGTAGGTGGTTCCAGCCTGCACGGCATGTGGTTCTGGTACGTCTCAGAGGTGGTTGCGCATGCCCAACAGGTGATTCCGGACTGTCCGCCACATGGTTCTGGCACGTCTGAGAGGTGGTTCCGGCATGCCCGGCAGGTCATCCCAGAGAGTCCTCCAAGTGGTTCTGGCATAACACGCAGGTGATTTTGGCGTGTCTGGCAGGTTGTTCCGTTGTGCTTGGCAGGTGGTTCAGGCTTGGCCGGCAGGTGGTTCCAGACTGTCCAGGACGTGTTTCCAGCTTCTCCGGCAGGTGGTTCTGGTACTTCTGAGAGGT
>NW_027227525.1:0-13779 GCF_037783145.1 Equus przewalskii | reverse complement strand
GATGTATTGCTCAGCGGAACCACCTGCCGGACACGCCAAAATCACCTGCGGGCTACGCCAGAACCACTTGGACGACTCTCCGAAATGACCTGCCGGGCATGTTGGAACCACCTCTCAGACGTGCCAGAAGCACGTGGCGGACAGTCCGGAATCACCTGTTGGGCATACGCAACCACCTCTGACACGTACCAGAACCACGTGCCGTGCACGCCGGAACCTCCTACCGGACAGACCGGAATCAACTTTTGGGCATGCCGGAACCACCAGTCAGATGTGCCAGAAACACGTGCCGGAGACGCCGGAAGCACCTGCCGAGCACGTCGCAACCACCTGCTCAACTCGCCTGAACCACCTGCCGGACACGCCAAAATCACCTGCCCGCTACACCAGCACCAATTTGGGGACAAGCCGGAATCACGTGAGGGGCATGCCGGCACAGCCTCTCAGACTGAACCTCGTGCCGGACACCACAGAACCACCTGCCGGACAGACCGGAACCACCTGCCGGACACGCCGGAACCACCGGCTCGACCCGCCGGAACGACCGCTGGACATGCAAAATCACCTGCCGGCTACGCCGGAAACACTTGGCGAACACTCTGGAATCACCTGCCGGGCATGCCGGAACCACCTCTCAGATATGCCAGAACCACGTGCCAATGACCCCGGAAGCACCTGCCGAGCACGCCGGAACCACCTGCTCGACTCGCCAGAACCACCTGCCGGACACGCAAAAATCACCTGCCGGCTATGCCACAAACAGTTGGGGAACACTTCGGAATCACCTGCCGGGCTTGCTGGAACCACCTGCCGGTCATGCCAAAATCACCTGCCAACTACGCCAGTACCACTTGGCGGACACTGTGGAAACACCTGTCGGGCCGGCCGGAACCACATCTCAGACGTGCCAGAACCATGTGCATGAGATGCTGGAACCACACCCAGAAGAGACGGAAAACACCTGCCAGACCCGTCTGAACAACCTGCCGAGCACGCCGGAGCCACCTACCTGACATGCCCAAATCACCAGCCGGGTATGCCAGAACCACTTGGCGGAAAACTCCGGGATCATCTGCCGGACATGCCGGAACCAGCTCTCAGACACACCAGAACCACGTGCCGGAGACGCCGGAAGCACCTGCCGAGCATGCCGGAGCCACCTGCTCGACTCGCCAGAAACACCTGCTGGAGACGCCAAAATCACCTGCCGGGTACGCCAGAACCACCTGGCGGACACTCCGAAACCACCTGTCGCGCATGCCGGAACCACCTCTCAGACGTGCAGGAAGCACGTGCCGGACACGCCGGAATGACCTACCGGACAGACCGGAACCACCTGCCGAGCACGCCGGAGCCACCTGTTCGACTCTCTGGAACCACCTGCCGGACAGGCCAATATCAACTGCTGGCTATGCCAGAACCACCTGGGGTACGGTCCGGAATCACCTGCCAGCCATGGCGGAACCACCTCTCAGACGTACCAGAACCACCTGCCGGAGAAGCTGGAAACACGTCCTGGACAGTCTGGAACCACCTGCCGGCCAAGCCTGAACCACCTGCCAAGCACAACGGAACAACCTGCCTGACACGCCAAAATCACCTGCGTGTTATGCCAGAACCACTTGGAGGACTCTCTGGGATGACCTGCCGGGCATGCCGGAACCACCTCTCAGACGTGCCAGAACCATGTGGCGGACAGTCCGGAATCACCTGTGGGCATGCGCAACCACCTCTGAGACGTACCAGAACCACATGCCGTGCCGGCTGGAACCACCTACCGGACAGACCGGAATCACCTTTCGGGCATGCCGGAACCACCTGTCAGATGTGCCAGAAACACGTGCCGGAGACGCCGGAAGCACCTGCCAAGCACGTTGGAACCACCTGCTCAACTCGCCTGAGCCACCTGCCGGACATGCCAAAATCACCTGCCGACTATGCCAGAACCACTTGGCGAACACTCCGGAATCACTTGCCGGGCATGCACCTCTCAGACATGCCAGAACCCCGTGCCAATGACCCCGGAAGCACCAGCCGAGCACGCCGGAACCACCTGCTCGACTCGCCAGAACCACCTGCCGATCACGCAAAAATCACCTGCCGGCTACGCCACAACCAGTTGGTGAACACTTTGGAATCACCTGCCAGGCTTGCTGGAACCACCTGCCAGTCATGCCAAAATCACCTGCCAACTACGCCAGAACCGCTTGGCGGACACTGCGGAAACACCTGTCGGGCCGGCTGGAACCACATCTCAGACTTGCCAGAAACGTGTTCATGAGATGCTGGAACCACACCCCGAACAGACGGATACCACCTGCCAGAACCGCCTGAACCACCTGCTGAGCACGCCGGAACCACCTGCTCGACTCACCGGTACCACCTCCCTGACACGCCAAAATCACCTGCTGGGTATGCCAGAACCACTTGGCGGACACTCCGGAATCATCTGCCGGACATGCCGGAACCAGCTCTCAGACACACCAGAACCAAGTGCCGGAGACGCCGGAAGCACCTGCCGAGCATGCCGGAGCCACCTGCTCGACTCGCCAGAAACACCTGCCGGACACGCCAAAATCACCTGCTGGGTACGCCAGAACCACCTGGCGGACACTCCGGAATCACCTGCCGCGCATGACGGAACCACCTCTCAGACGTGCCGGAAGCACGTGCCAGACACGCCGGAAACACCTACCGGACAGACCGGAACCACCTGCCAAGAACGCCGGAGCCACCTGTTCGACTCGCTGGAACCACCTGCCGGACAGGCCAATATCAACTGCTGGCTATGCTAGAACCACCTGGGGGACAGTCCGGGATCACCTGCCAGCCATGGCGGAACCACCTCTCAGACGTACCAGAACCACCTGCCGGAGAAGCTGGAAACACGTCCTGGACAGACTGGAACCACGTGACGGCCATGCCTGAGCCACCTGCCGAGCACGGCGGAACCACCTGCCGGACACGCCAAAATCACCTGCGGGCTACGCCAGAACCACTTGGACGACTCTCCGAAATGACCTGCCGGGCATGTTGGAACCACCTCTCAGACGTGCCAGAAGCACGTGGCGGACAGTCCGGAATCACCTGTTGGGCATACGCAACCACCTCTGACACGTACCAGAACCACGTGCCGTGCACGCCGGAACCACCTACCGGACAGACCGGAATCAACTTTTGGGCATGCCGGAACCACCAGTCAGATGTGCCAGAAACACGTGCCGGAGACGCCGGAAGCACCTGCCGAGCACGTCGCAACCACCTGCTCAACTCGCCTGAACCACCTGCCGGACACGCCAAAATCACCTGCCCGCTACACCAGCACCACTTCGGGGACAAGCCGGAATCACGTGAGGGGCATGCCGGCACAGCCTCTCAGACTGAACCTCGTGCCAGACACCACAGAACCACCTGCCGGACAGACCGGAACCACCTGCCGGACACGCCCTAAGCACCGGCTCGACCCGCCGGAACCACCGCTGGACATGCAAAATCACCTGCCGGCTACGCCGGAAACACTTGGCGAACACTCCGGAATCACCTGCCGGGCATGCCGGAACCACCTCTCAGATATGCCAGAACCACGTGCCAATGACCCGGAAGCACCTGCCGAGCACGCCGGAACCACCTGCTCGACTCGCCAGAACCACCTGCCGGACACGCAAAAATCACCTGCCGGCTACGCCACAACCAGTTGGGGAACACTTCGGAATCACCTGCCGGGCTTGCTGGAACCACCTGCCGGTCATGCCAAAATCACCTGCCAACTACGCCAGTACCACTTGGCGGACACTGTGGAAACACCTGTCGGGCCGGCCGGAACCACATCTGAGACGTGCCAGAACCATGTGCATGAGATGCTGGAACCACACACAGAACAGACGGAAAACACCTGCCAGACCCGTCTGAACAACCTGCCGAGCACGCCGGAGCCACCTGCTCGACTCGCCGGAACCACCTACCTGACATGCCCAAATCACCAGCCGGGTATGCCAGAACCACTTGGCGGACACTCCGGAATCATCTGCCGGACATGCCGGAACCAGCTCTCAGACACACCAGAACCACGTGCCGGAGACGCCGGAAGCACCTGCCGAGCATTCCGGAGCCACCTGCTCGACTCGCCAGAAACACCTGCCGGACACGCCAAAATCACCTGCCAGGTACGCCAGAACCACCTGGCGGACACTACGGAATCACCTGTCGCGCATGCCGGAACCACCTCTCAGACGTGCCGGAAGCACGTGCCGGACACGCCGGAATCACCTACCGGACAGACCGGAACCACCTGCCGAGCACGCCGGAGCCACCTGTTCGACTCGCTGGAACCACCTGCCGGACAGGCCAATATCAACTGCTGGCTATGCCAGAACCACCTGGGGGACAGTCCGGGATCACCTGCCAGCCATGGCGGAACCACCTCTCAGACGTACCAGAACCACCTGCCGGAGAAGCTGGAAACACGTCCTGGACAGACTGGAACCACGTGACGGCCATGCCTGAACCACCTGCTGAGCACGGCGGAACCACCTGCCGGACACGCCAAAATCACCTGCGGGCTACGCCAGAACCACTTGGACGACTCTCCGAAATGACCTGCCGGGCATGTTGGAACCACCTCTCAGACGTGCCAGAAGCACGTGGCGGACAGTCCGGAATCACCTGTTGGGCATACGCAACCACCTCTGAGACGTACCAGAACCACGTGCCGTGCACGCCGGAACCACCTACCGGACAGACCGGAATCAACTTTTGGGCATGCCGGAACCACCAGTCAGATGTGCCAGAAACACGTGCCGGAGACGCCGGAAGCACCTGCCGAGCACGTCGCAACCACCTGCTCAACTCGCCTGAACCACCTGCCGGACACGCCAAAATCACCTGCCCGCTACACCAGCACCACTTCGGGGACAAGCCGGAATCACGTGAGGGGCATGCCGGCACAGCCTCTCAGACTGAACCTCGTGCCGGACACCACAGAACCACCTGCCGGACAGAGCGGAACCACCTGCCAGACACGCCGGAACCACCGGCTCGACCCGCCGGAACGACCGCTGGACATGCAAAATCACCTGCCGGCTACGCCGGAAACACTTGGCGAACACTCCGGAATCACCTGCCGGGCATGCCGGAACCACCTCTCAGATATGCCAGAACCACGTGCCAATGACCCCGGAAGCACCTGCCGAGCACGCCGGAACCACCTGCTCGACTCGCCAGAACCACCTGCCGGACACGCAGAAATCACCTGCCGGCTACGCCACAACCAGTTGGGGAACACTTCGGAATCACCTGCCGGGCTTGCTGGAACCACCTGCCAGTCATGCCAAAATCACCTGCCAACTACGCCATTACCACTTGGCGGACACTGTGGAAACACCTGTCGGGCCGGCCGGAACCACATCTCAGACGTGCCAGAACCATGTGCATGAGATGCTGGAACCACACCCCGAACAGACGGAAAACACCTGCCAGACCCGTCTGAACAACCTGCCGAGCACGCCGGAGCCACCTGCTCGACTCGCCGGAACCACCTACCTGACATGCCCAAATCACCAGCCGGGTATGCCAGAACCACTTGGCGGACACTCCGGAATCATCTGCCGGACATGCCGGAACCAGCTCTCAGACACACCAGAACCACGTGCCGGAGACGCCGGAAGCACCTGCCGAGCATGCCGGAGCCACCTGCTCGACTCGCCAGAAACACCTGCCGGACACGCCAAAATCACCTGCCGGGTACGCCAGAACCACCTGGCGGACACTCCGAAATCACCTGTCGCGCATGCCGGAACCACCTCTCAGACGTGCCGGAAGCAAGTGCCGGACACGCCGGAATCACCTACCGGACAGACCGGAACCACCTGCCGAGCACGCCGGAGCCACCTGTTCGACTCGCTGGAACCACCTGCCGGACAGGCCAATATCAACTGCTGGCTATGCCAGAACCACCTGGGGGACGGTCCGGAATCGCCTGCCAGCCATGGCGGAACCACCTCTCAGACGTACCAGAACCACCTGCCGGAGAAGCTGGAAACACGTCCTGGACAGTCTGGAACCACCTGCCGGCCAAGCCTGAACCACCTGCCAAGCACAACGGAACAACCTGCCAGACACGCCAAAATCACCTGCGTGTTATGCCAGAACCACTTGGAGGACTCTCTGGGATGACCTGCCGGGCATGCCGGAACCACCTCTCAGACGTGCCAGAACCATGTGGCGGACAGTCCGGAATCACCTGTTGGGCATGCGCAACCACCTCTGAGACGTACCAGAACCACGTGCCGTGCAGGCTGGAACCACCTACCGGACAGACCGGAATCACCTTTCGGGCATGCCGGAACCACCTGTCAGATGTGCCAGAAACACGTGCCGGAGACGCCGGAAGCACCTGCCAAGCACGTTGGAACCACCTGCTCAACTCGCCTGAACCACCTGCCGGACATGCCAAAATCACCTGCCGACTATGCCAGAACCCCTTGGCGAACACTCCAGAATCACTTGCCGGGCATGCAGGAACCACCTCTCAGACATGCCAGAACCCCGTGCCAATGACCCCGGAAGCACCAGCCGAGCACGCCGGAACCACCTGCTCGACTCGCCAGAACCACCTGCCGATCACGCAAAAATCACCTGCCGGCTACGCCACAACCAGTTGGTGAACACTTTGGAATCACCTGCCAGGCTTGCTGGAACCACCTGCCAGTCATGCCAAAATCACCTGCCAACTACGCCAGAACCGCTTGGCGGACACTGCGGAAACACCTGTCGGGCCGGCTGGAACCACATCTCAGACGTGCCAGAAACGTGTTCATGAGATGCTGGAACCACACCCCGAACAGACGGATACCACCTGCCAGAACCGCCTGAACCACCTGCTGAGCACGCCGGAACCACCTGCTCGACTCACCGGTACCACCTCCCTGACACGCCAAAATCACCTGCTGGGTATGCCAGAACCACTTGGCGGACACTCCGGAATCATCTGCCGGACATGCCGGAACCAGCTCTCAGACACACCAGAACCACGTGCCGGAGACGCCGGAAGCACCTGCCGAGCATGCCGGAGCCACCTGCTCGACTCGCCAGAAACACCTGCCGGACACGCCAAAATCACCTGCCGGGTATGCCAGAACCACCTGGCGGACACTACGGAATCACCTGCCGCGCATGCCGGAACCACCTCTCAGACGTGCCGGAAGCACGTGCCAGACACGCCGGAAACACCTACCGGACAGACCGGAACCACCTGCCAAGAACGCCGGAGCCACCTGTTCGACTCGCTGGAACCACCTGCCGGACAGGCCAATATCAACTGCTGGCTATGCCAGAACCACCTGGGGGACAGTCCGGGATCACCTGCCAGCCATGGCGGAACCACCTCTCAGACGTACCAGAACCACCTGCCGGAGAAGCTGGAAACACGTCCTGGACAGACTGGAACCACGTGACGGCCATGCCTGAACCACCTGCCGAGCACGGCGGAACCACCTGCCGGACACGCCAAAATCACCTGCGGGCTACGCCAGAACCACTTGGACGACTCTCCGAAATGACCTGCCGGGCATGTTGGAACCACCTCTCAGACGTGCCAGAAGCACGTGCCGGACAGTCCGGAATCACCTGTTGGGCATACGCAACCACCTCTGACACGTACCAGAACCACGTGCCGTGCACGCCGGAACCACCTACCGGACAGACCGGAATCAACTTTTGGGCATGCCGGAACCACCAGTCAGATGTGCCAGAAACACGTGCCGGAGACGCCGGAAGCACCTGCCGAGCACGTCGCAACCACCTGCTCAACTCGCCTGAACCACCTGCCGGACACGCCAAAATCACCTGCCCGCTACACCAGCACCACTTCGGGGACAAGCCGGAATCACGTGAGGGGCATGCCGGCACAGCCTCTCAGACTGAACCTCGTGCCGGACACCACAGAACCACCTGCCGGACAGACCGGAACCACCTGCCGGACACGCCGGAACCACCGGCTCGACCCGCCGGAACGACCGCTGGACATGCAAAATCACCTGCCGGCTACGCCGGAAACACTTGGCGAACACTCCGGAATCACCTGCCGGGCATGCCGGAACCACCTCTCAGACATGCCAGAACCACGTGCCAATGACCCCGGAAGCACCAGCCGAGCACGCCGGAACCACCTGCTCGACTCGCCAGAACCACCTGCCGGACACGCAAAAATCACCTGCCGGCTACGCCACAACCAGTTGGGGAACACTTCGGAATCACCTGTCGGGCTTGCTGGAACCACCTGCCGGTCATGCCAAAATCAGCTGCCAACTACGCCAGTACCACTTGGCGGACACTGCGGAAACACCTGTCGGGCCGGCCGGAACCACATCTCAGACGTGCCAGAACCATGTGCATGAGATGCTGGAACCACACCCCGAACAGACGGAAAACACCTGCCAGACCCGTCTGAACAACCTGCTGAGCACGCCGGAGCCACCTGCTCGACTCGCCGGAACCACCTACCTGACATGCCCAAATCACCAGCCGGGTATGCCAGAACCACTTGGCGGACACTCCGGAATCATCTGCCGGACATGCCGGAACCAGCTCTCAGACACACCAGAACCACGTGCCGGAGACGCCGGAAGCACCTGCCGAGCATGCCGGAGCCACCTGCTCGACTCGCCAGAAACACCTGCCGGACACGCCAAAATCACCTGCCGGGTACGCCAGAACCACCTGGCGGACACTCCGAAATCACCTGTCGCGCATGCCGGAACCACCTCTCAGACGTGCCGGAAGCACGTGCCGGACACGCCGGAATCACCTACCGGACAGACCGGAACCACCTGCCGAGCACGCCGGAGCCACCTGTTCGACTCGCTGGAACCACCTGCCGGACAGGCCAATATCAACTGCTGGCTATGCCAGAACCACCTGGGGGACGGTCCGGAATCGCCTGCCAGCCATGGCGGAACCACCTCTCAGACGTACCAGAACCACCTGCCGGAGAAGCTGGAAACACGTCCTGGACAGTCTGGAACCACCTGCCGGCCAAGCCTGAACCACCTGCCAAGCACAACGGAACAACCTGCCAGACACGCCAAAATCACCTGCGTGTTATGCCAGAACCACTTGGAGGACTCTCTGGGATGACCTGCCGGGCATGCCGGAACCACCTCTCAGACGTGCCAGAACCATGTGGCGGACAGTCCGGAATCACCTGTTGGGCATGCGCAACCACCTCTGAGACGTACCAGAACCACATGCCGTGCAGGCTGGAACCACCTACCGGACAGACCGGAATCACCTTTCGGGCATGCCGGAACCACCTGTCAGATGTGCCAGAAACACGTGCCGGAGACGCCGGAAGCACCTGCCAAGCACGTTGGAACCACCTGCTCAACTCGCCTGAACCACCTGCCGGACATGCCAAAATCACCTGCCGACTATGCCAGAACCACTTGGCGAACACTCCGGAATCACTTGCCGGGCATGCAGGAACCACCTCTCAGACATGCCAGAACCCCGTGCCAATGACCCCGGAAGCACCAGCCGAGCACGCCGGAACCACCTGCTCGACTCGCCAGAACCACCTGCCGATCACGCAAAAATCACCTGCCGGCTACGCCACAACCAGTTGGTGAACACTTTGGAATCACCTGCCGGGCTTGCTGGAACCACCTGCCAGTCATGCCAAAATCACCTGCCAACTACGCCAGAACCGCTTGGCGGACACTGCGGAAACACCTGTCGGGCCGGCTGGAACCACATCTCAGACGTGCCAGAAACGTGTTCATGAGATGCTGGAACCACACCCCGAACAGACGGATACCACCTGCCAGAACCGCCTGAACCACCTGCTGAGCACGCCGGAACCACCTGCTCGACTCACCGGTACCACCTCCCTGACACGCCAAAATCACCTGCTGGGTATGCCAGAACCACTTGGCGGACACACCAGAATCATCTGCCGGACATGCCGGAACCAGCTCTCAGACACAGCAGAACCACGTGCCCTAGACGCCGGAAGCACCTGCAGAGCATGCCGGAGCCACCTGCTCGACTCGCCAGAAACACCTGCCGGACACGCCAAAATCACCTGCCGGGTATGCCAGAACCACCTGGCGGACACTACGGAATCACCTGCCGCGCATGCCGGAAC
This sequence comes from Equus przewalskii, assembly GCF_037783145.1. Taxonomy (NCBI): domain Eukaryota; kingdom Metazoa; phylum Chordata; class Mammalia; order Perissodactyla; family Equidae; genus Equus; species Equus przewalskii. Next base: position 3,638 of record NW_027227525.1, on the reverse strand, counting down.
CACCTCTCAGACGTGCCGGAAGCACGTGCCAGACACGCCGGAAACACCTACCGGACAGACCGGAACCACCTGCCAAGAACGCCAGAGCCACCTGTTCGACTCGCTGGAACCACCTGCCGGACAGGCCCATATCAACTGCTGGCTATGCCAGAACCACCTGGGGGACAGTCCGGGATCACCTGCCAGCCATGGCGGAACCACCTCTCAGACGTACCAGAACCACCTGCCGGAGAAGCTGGAAACACGTCCTGGACAGACTGGAACCACGTGACGGCCATGCCTGAACCACCTGCCGAGCACGGCGGAACCACCTGCCGGACACGCCAAAATCACCTGCGGGCTACGCCAGAACCACTTGGACGACTCTCCGAAATGACCTGCCGGGCATGTTGGAACCACCTCTCAGACGTGCCAGAAGCACGTGGCGGACAGTCCGGAATCACCTGTTGGGCATACGCAACCACCTCTGACACGTACCAGAACTACGTGCCGTGCACGCTGGAACCACCTACCGGACAGACCGGAATCACCATTTGGGCATGCCGGAACCACCAGTCAGATGTGCCAGAAACACGTGCCGGAGACGCCGGAAGCACCTGCCGAGCACGTCGCAACCACCTGCTCAACTCGCCTGAACCACCTGCCGGACACGCCAAAATCACCTGCCCGCTACACCAGCACCACTTCGGGGACAAGCCGGAATCACGTGAGGGGCATGCCGGCACAGCCTCTCAGACTGAACCTCGTGCCGGACACCACAGAACCACCTGCCGGACAGACCGGAACCACCTGCCGGACACGCCGGAACCACCGGCTCGACCCGCCGGAACGACCGCTGGACATGCAAAATCACCTGCCGGCTACGCCGGAAACTCTTGGCGAACACTCCGGAATCACCTGCCGGGCATGCCGGAACCACCTCTCAGACATGCCAGAACCACGTGCCAATGACCCCGGAAGCACCAGCCGAGCACGCCGGAACCACCTGCTCGACTCGCCAGAACCACCTGCCGATCACGCAAAAATCACCTGCCGGCTACGCCACAACCAGTTGCTGAACACTTTGGAATCACCTGCCAGGCTTGCTGGAACCACCTGCCAGTCATGCCAAAATCACCTGCCAACTACGCCAGAACCGCTTGGCGGACACTGCGGAAACACCTGTCGGGCCGGCTGGAACCACATCTCAGACGTGCCAGAAACGTGTTCATGAGATGCTGGAACCACACCCCGAACAGACGGATAGCACCTGCCAGAACCGCCTGAACCACCTGCTGAGCACGCCGGAACCACCTGCTCGACTCACCGGTACCACCTCCCTGACACGCCAAAATCACCTGCTGGGTATGCCAGAACCACTTGGCGGACACTCCGGAATCATCTGCCGGACATGCCGGAACCAGCTCTCAGACACACCAGAACCAAGTGCCGGAGACGCCGGAAGCACCTACCGAGCATGCCGGAGCCACCTGCTCGACTCGCCAGAAACACCTGCCGGACACGCCAAAATCACCTGCCGGGTATGCCAGAACCACCTGGCGGACACTACGGAATCACCTGCCGCACATGCCGGAACCACCTCTCCGACGTGCCGTAAGCACGTGCCAGACACGCCGGAAACACCTACCGGACAGACCGGAACCACCTGCCAAGAACGCCGGAGCCACCTATTCGACTCGCTGGAACCACCTGCCGGACAGGCCAATATCAACTGCTGGCTATGCCAGAACCACCTGGGGGACAGTCCGGGATCACCTGCCAGCCATGGCGGAACCACCTCTCAGACGTACCAGAACCAACTGCCGGAAAAGCTGGAAACACGTCCTGGACAGACTGGAACCACGTGACGGCCATGCCTGAACCACCTGCCGAGCACGGCGGAACCACCTGCCGGACACGCCAAAATCACCTGCGGGCTACGCCAGAACCACTTGGACGACTCTCCGAAATGACCTGCCGGGCATGTTGGAACCACCTCTCAGACGTGCCAGAAGCACGTGCCGGACAGTCCGGAATCACCTGTTGGGAATACGCAACCACCTCTGACACGTACCAGAACCACGTGCCGTGCACGCCGGAACCACCTACCGGACAGACCGGAATCAACTTTTGGGCATGCCGGAACCACCAGTCAGATGTGCCAGAAACACGTGCCGGAGACGCCGGAAGCACCTGCCGAGCACGTCGCAACCACCTGCTCAACTCCCCTGAACCACCTGCCGGACACGCTAAAATCACCTGCCCGCTACACCAGCACCACTTCGGGGACAAGACGGAATCACGTGAGGGGCATGCCGGCACAGCCTCTCAGACTGAACCTCGTGCCGGACACCACAGAACCACCTGCCGGACAGACCGGAACCACCTGCCGGACACGCCGGAACCACCGGCTCGACCCGCCGGAACGACCGCTGGACATGCAAAATCACCTGCCGGCTACGCCGGAAACACTTGGCGAACACTCCGGAATCACCTGCCGGGCATGCCGGAACCACCTCTCAGACATGCCAGAACCACGTGCCAATGACCCCGGAAGCACCAGCCGAGCACGCCGGAACCACCTGCTCGACTCGCCAGAACCACCTGCCGGACACGCAAAAATCACCTGCCGGCTACGCCACAACCAGTTGGGGAACACTTCGGAATCACCTGTCGGGCTTGCTGGAACCACCTGCCGGTCATGCCAAAATCAGCTGCCAACTACGCCAGTACCACTTGGCGGACACTGTGGAAACACCTGTCGGGCCGGCCGGAACCACATCTCAGACGTGCCAGAACCATGTGCATGAGATGCTGGAACCACACCCCGAACAGACGGAAAACACCTGCCAGACCCGTCTGAACAACCTGCCGAGCACGCCGGAGCCACCTGCTCGACTCGCCGGAACCACCTACCTGACATGCCCAAATCACCAGCCGGGTATGCCAGAACCACTTGGCGGACACTCCGGAATCATCTGCCGGACATGCCGGAACCAGCTCTCAGACACACCAGAACCACGTGCCGGAGACGCCGGAAGCACCTGCCGAGCATGCCGGAGCCACCTGCTCGACTCGCCAGAAACACCTGCCGGACACGCCAAAATCACCTGCCGGGTACGCCAGAACCACCTGGCGGACACTCCGAAATCACCTGTCGCGCATGCCGGAACCACCTCTCAGACGTGCCGGAAGCACGTGCCGGACACGCCGGAATCACCTACCGGACAGACCGGAACCACCTGCCGAGCACGCCGGAGCCACCTGTTCGACTCGCTGGAACCACCTGCCGGACAGGCCAATATCAACTGCTGGCTATGCCAGAACCACCTGGGGGACGGTCCGGAATCGCCTGCCAGCCATGGCGGAACCACCTCTCAGACGTACCAGAACCACCTGCCGGAGAAGCTGGAAACACGTCCTGGACAGTCTGGAACCACCTGCCGGCCAAGCCTGAACCACCTGCCAAGCACAACGGAACAACCTGCCAGACACGCCAAAATCACCTGCGTGTTATGCCAGAACCACTTGGAGGACTCTCTGGGATGACCTGCCGGGCATGCCGGAACCACCTCTCAGACGTGCCAGAACCATGTGGCGGACAGTCCGGAATCACCTGTTGGGCATGCGCAACCACCTCTGAGACGTACCAGAACCAC
>NW_027227524.1:0-10270 GCF_037783145.1 Equus przewalskii | reverse complement strand
TGGTTCTGGTACGTCTGATGGGTGGTTCCGCCATGGCTGGCAGGTGATTCCGGACCGTCCCCCCGGTGGTTCTGGCATAGCAAGCAGTTGATACTGGTCTGTCCGGCAGGTGGTTCCAGCGAGTCGAACAGGTGGCTCCGGCGTGCTCGGCAGGTGGTTCCGGTGTGTCCGGTAGGTGATTCCGGCGTGTCCGGCACGTGCTTCCGGCACGTCTGAGAGGTGGTCCCGACATGCGCGACAGGTGATTTCGGAGTGTCCGACAGGTGGTTCTGGCGTACCCGGCAAGTGATTTTGGCGTGTCCGGCAGGTGTTTCTGGCGAGTCGAGCAGGTGGCTCCGGCATGCTCGGCAGGTGCTTCCGGCGTCTCCGGCACGTGGTTCTGGCGTGTCTGAGAGCTGGTTCCGGCATGTCCGGCAGATGATTCCGGAGTGTCCGCCAAGTGGTTCTGGCATACCCGGCTGGTGATTTGGGCATGTCAAGTAGGTGGTTCCGGCGAGTCGATCAGGTGGCTCCGGCGTGCTCGGCAGGTTGTTCAGACGGGTCTGGCAGGTGTTTTCCATCTGTTCGGGGTGTGGTTCCAGCATCTCATGCACATGGTTCTGGCACGTCTGAGATGTGTTTCCGGCCGGCCCGACAGGTGTTTCCACAGTGTCCGCCAAGTGGTACTGGCATAGTTGGCAGGTGATTTTGGCATGACCGGCAGGTGGTTCCAGCAAGCCCGGCAGGTGATTCCGAAGTGTTCCCCAACTGGTTGTGGCGTAGCCGGCAGGTGATTTTTGCGTGTCCGGCAGGTGGTTCTGGCGAGTCGAGCAGGTGGTTCCGGCGTGCTCGGCAGGTGCTTCCGGGGTCATTGGCACGTGGTTCTGGCATATCTGAGAGGTGGTTCCGGCATGCCCGGCAGGTGATTCCGGAGTGTTCGCCAAGTGTTTCCGGCGTAGCCGGCAGGTGATTTTGCATGTCCAGCGGTCGTTCCGGCGGGTCGAGCCGGTGGTTCCGGCGTGTCCGGCAGGTGGTTCCGGTCTGTCCGGCAGGTGGTACTGTGGTGTCCGGCACGAGGTTCAGTCTGAGAGGCTGTGCCGGCATGCCCCTCACGTGATTCCGGCTTGTCCCCGAAGTGGTGCTGGTGTAGCGGGCAGGTGATTTTGGCGTGTCCGGCAGGTGGTTCAGGCGAGTTGAGCAGGTGGTTGCGACGTGCTCGGCAGGTGCTTTCGGCGTCTCCGGCACGTTTTTCTGGCACATCTGACTGGTGGTTCCGGCATGCCCAAAAGTTGATTCCGGTCTGTCCGGTAGGTGGTTCAGGCGTGCACGGCACGTGGTTCTGGTACGTGTCAGAGGTGGTTGCGTATGCCCAACAGGTGATTCCAGACTGTCCGCCACGTGCTTCTGGCACGTCTGAGAGGTGGTTCCAACATGCCCGGCAGGTCATTTCGGAGAGTCGTCCAAGTGGTTCTGGCGTAGCCCGCAGGTGATTTTGGCGTGTCCGGCAGGTGGTTCCGCCGTGCTCGGCAGGTGGTTCAGGCATGGCCGTCACGTGGTTCCAGTCTGTCCAGGACGTGTTTCCAGCTTCTCCGGCAGGTGGTTCTGGTACGTCTGAGAGGTGGTTCCGCCATGGCTGGCAGGTGATCCCGGACTGTCCCCCAGGTGGTTCTGGCATAGCCAGCAGTTGATATTGGCCTGTCAGGCAGGTGGTTCCAGCGAGTCGAACAGGTGGCTCCGGCGTTCTTGGCAGGTGGTTCCGGTCTGTCCGGTAGGTGTTTCCGGCATGTCTGGCACGTGCTTCCGGCACGTCTGAGAGGTGGTTCCGGCATGCGCGGCAGGTGATTCCGTAGTGTCCGCCAGGTGGTTCTGGCATACCCGCCAGGTGATTTTGGCGTGTCAGGGAGGTGGTACCGGTGAGTCGAGCAGGTGGTTCCGGCGTGCTCAGCAGGTGGTTCAGGCGGTTCTGGCAGGTGGTATCCGTCTGTTCGGGGTGTGGTTCCAGCATCTCATGAACACGTTTCTGGCACGTCTGAGATGTGGTTCCAGCCGGCCCGACAGGTGTTTCCGCAGTGTCCGCCAAGCGGTTCTGGCGTAGCTGGCAGGTGATTTTGGCATGACTGGCAGGTGGTTCCAGCAAGCCTGGCAGGTGATTCCAAAGTGTTCACCAACTGATTGTGGCCTAGCCGGCAGGTGATTTTTGCGTGATCGGCAGGTGGTTCTGGCGAGTCGAGCAGGTGGTTCCGGCGTGCTCGGCTGGTGCTTCCGGGGTCATTGGCACGGGGTTCTGGCATGTCTGAGAGGTGGTTCCTGCATGCCCGGCAAGTGATTCCGGAGTGTTCGCCAAGTGGTTCTGGCATTGTTGGCAGGTGATTTTGGCATGTCCGGCAGGTGGTTCAGGCGAGTTGAGCAGGTGGTTCCAACGTGCTTAGCAGGTGCTTCCGGCGTCTCCGGCGCGTGTTTCTGGCACATCTGACAGGTGGTTCCGGCATGCCCGAAGGGTGATTCCGGTCTGTCCGGTAGGTGGTTCTGGTGTGTCTGAGAGCTGGTTCCGGCATGTCCGGCAGATGATTCCGGAGTGTCCGCCAAGTGGTTCTGGCATACCCTGCTGGTGATTTTGGCATGTCAGGTAGGTGGTTCCGGCGAGTCGAGCAGGTGGCTCGGGCGTGCTCGGCAGGTTGTTCAGACGGGTCTGGCAGGTGTTTTCCGTCTGTTCGGGGTGTGGTTCCAGCATCTCATGCACCTGGTTCTGGCACGTCTGAGATGTGGTTCCGGCCGGCCCGACAGGTGTTTCCACACTGTCCGCCAAGTGGTACTGGCGTAGTTGGCAGGTCATTTTGGCATGACCGGCAGGTAGTTCAAGCAAGCCCGCCAGGTGATTCCGAAGTGTTCCCCAACTGGTTCTGGCGTAGCCGGCAGGTGATTTCTGCGTGTCCGGCAGGTGGTTCTGGCGAGTCGAGCAGGTGGTTCCGGCGTGCTCGGCAGGTGCTTCCGGGGTCATTGGCACGTGGTTCTGGCATATCTGAGAGGTGGTTCCGGCATGCCCGGCAGGTGATTCCGGAGTGTTCGCCAAGTGTTTCCGGCGTAGCCGGCAGGTGATTTTAAATGTCCATCGGTCGTTCCGGCGGGTCAAGCCGGTGGTTCCGGCGTGTCCGGCAGGTGGTTCCGGTCTGTCCGGCAGGTGGTTCTGTGGTGTCCAGCACGAGGTTCAGTCTGAGAGGCTGTGCCGGCATGCCCCTCACGTGATTCCGGCTTGTACCCGAAGTGGTGCTGGTGTAGCGGGCAGGTGATTTTGGCGTGTCCGGCAGGTGGTTCAGGCGAGTTGAGCAGGTGGTTGCGACGTGCTCGGCAGGTGCTTCCGGCGTCTCCGGCACGTGTTTCTGGCACATCTGACTGGTGGTTCCGGCATGCCCAAAAGTTGATTCCGGTCTGTCCGGTAGGTGGTTCCGGCGTGCACGGCACTTGGTTCTGGTACGTCTCAGAGGTGGTTGCGTATGCCCAACAGGTGATTCCGGACTGTCCGCCACGTGCTTCTGGCACGTCTGAGAGGTGGTTCCAACATGCCCGGCAGGTCATTTCGGAGAGTCGTCCAAGTGGTTCTGGCGTAGCCCGCAGGTGATTTGGGCGTGTCCGGCAGGTGGTTCCGCCGTGCTCGGCAGGTGGTTCAGGCATGGCCGTCACGTGGTTCCAGTCTGTCCAGGACGTGTTTCCAGCTTCTCCGGCAGGTGGTTCTGGTACGTCTGAGAGGTGGTTCCGCCATGGCTGTCAGGTGATCCCGGACGGTCCCCGAGGTGGTTCTGGCATGGCCAGCAGTTGATATTGGCCTGTCCGGCAGGTGGTTCCAGCGAGTCGAACAGGTGGCTCCGGCGTTCTTGGCAGGTGGTTCCGGTCTGTCCGGTAGGTGGTTCCAGCCTGCACGGCATGTGGTTCTGGTACGTCTCAGAGGTGGTTGCACATGCCCAACAGGTGATTCCGGACTGTCCGCCACATGGTTCTGGCACGTCTGTGAGGTGGTTCCGGCATGCCCGGCAGGTCATTCCAGAGAGTCCTCCAAGTGGTTCTGGCATAACACGCAGGTGATTTTGGCGTGTCTGGCAGGTTGTTCCGTTGTGCTTGGCAGGTGGTTCAGGCTTGGCCGGCAGGTGGTTCCAGACTGTCCAGGACGTGTTTCCAGCTTCTCCGGCAGGTGGTTCTGGTACGTGTGAGAGGTGGTTCCGCCATGGCTGGCAGGTGATTCCGGACCGTCCCCCAGGTGGTTCTGGCATAGCCAGCAGTTGATATTGGCCTGTCCGGGAGGTGGTTCCAGCGAGTCGAACAGGTGGCCCCGGCGTGCTCGGCAGGTGGTTCCGGTATGTCCGGTAGGTGATTCCGGCGTGTCCGGCACGTGCTTCCGGCACGTCTGAGAGGTGGTTCCGGCATGCGCGACAGGTGATTTCGGAGTGTCCGCCAGGTGGTTCTTGCGTACCCGGCAGGTGATTTTGGCGTGTCTGGCAGGTGTTTCTGGCGAGTTGAGCAGGTGGCTCCGGCATGCTCGGCAGGTGCTTCAGGCGTCTCCGACACGTGGTTCTGGTGTGTCTGAGAGCTGGTTCCGGCATGTCCGGTAGATGATTCCGGAGTTTCCGCCAAGTGGTTCTGGCATACCCGGCTGGTGATTTTGGTGTGTCAGCTAGGTGGTTCCGGCGAGTCGAGCAGGTGGCTCCGGCGTGCTCGGCAGGTTGTTCAGACGGGTCTGGCAGGTGTTTTCCGTCTGTTCGGGGTGTGGTTCCAGCATCTCATGCACATGGTTCTGGCACGTCTGAGATGTGGTTCCGGCCGGCCCGACAGGTGTTTCCACACTGTCCGCCAAGTGGTACTGCGTAGTTGGCAGGTGATTTTGGCATGACCGGCAGGTGGTTCCAGCAAGCCCGGCAGGTGATTCCGAAGTGTTCCCCAACTGGTTGTGGCGTAGCCGGCAGGTGATTTTTGCGTGTCCGGCAGGTGGTTCTGGCGAGTCGAGCAGGTGGTTCCGGCGTGCTCGGCAGGTGCTTCCGGGGTCATTGGCACGTGGTTCTGGCATATCTGACAGGTGGTTCCGGCATGCCCGGCAGGTGATTCCGGAGTGTTCGCCAAGTGTTTCCGGCGTAGCCGGCAGGTGATTTTGCATGTCCAGCGGTCGTTCCGGCGGGTCGAGCCGGTGGTTCCGGCGTGTCCGGCAGGTGGTTCCGGTCTGTCCGGCAGGTGGTTCTGTGGTGTCCGGCACGAGGTTCAGTCTGAGAGGCTGTGCCGGCATGCCCCTCACGTGATTCCGGCTTGTCTCCGAAGTGGTGCTGGTGTAGCGGGCAGGTGATTTTGGCATGTCCGGCAGGTGGTTCAGGCGAGTTGAGCAGGTGGTTGCGACGTGCTCGGCAGGTGCTTCCGGCGTCTCCGGCACGTGTTTCTGGCACATCTGACTGGTGGTTCCGGCATGCCCAAAAGTTGATTCCGGTCTGTCCGGTAGGTGGTTCCGGCGTGCACGGCACGTGGTTCTGGTACTTGTCAGAGGTGGTTGCGTATGCCCAACAGGTGATTCCGGACTGTCCGCCACGTGCTTCTGGCACGTCTGAGAGGTGGTTCCAACATGGCCGGCAGGTCATTTCGGAGAGTCGTCCAAGTGGTTCTGGCGTAGCCCGCAGGTGATTTTGGCGAGTCCGGCAGGTGGTTCAGGCATGGCCGTCAAGTGGTTCCAGTCTGTCCAGGACGTGTTTCCAGCTTCTCCGGCAGGTGGTTCTGGTACGCCTGAGAGGTGGTTCCGCCATGGATGTCAGGTGATCCCGGACGGTCCCCGAGGTGGTTCTGGCATAGCCAGAAGTTGATATTGGCCTGTCCGGCAGGTGGTTCCAGCGAGTCGAACAGGTGGCTCCGGCGTTCTTGGCAGGTGGTTCCAGTCTGTCGGGTAGGTGTTTCCGGCGTGTCTGGCACGTGCTTCCGGCACGTCTGAGAGGTGGTTCCGGCATGCGCGGCAGGTGATTCCGTAGTGTCCGCCAGGTGGTTCTGGCATACCCGGCAGGTGATTTTGGCGTGTCCGGCAGGTGTTTCTGGCGAGTCGAGCAGGTGGTTCCGGCGTGCTCAGCAGCTGGTTCAGGCGGTTCTGGCAGGTGGTATCCGTCTGTTCGGGGTGTGGTTCCAGCATCTTATGAACACGTTTCTGGCACGTCTGAGATGTGGTTCCAGCCGGCCCGGTAGGTGTTTCCGCAGTGTCCGCCAAGCGGTTCTGGCGTAGTTGGCAGGTGATTTTGGCATGACTGGCAGGTGGTTCTAGCAAGCCTGGCAGGTGATTCCAAAGTGTTCACCAACTGGTTGTGGCGTAGCCGGCAGGTGATTTTTGCGTGATGGGCAGGTGGTTCTGGCGAGTCGAGCAGGTGGTTCCGGCGTGCTCGGCTGGTGCTTCCGGGGTCATTGGCACGGGGTTCTGGCATGTCTGAGAGGTGGTTCCTGCATGCCCGGCAAGTGATTCCGGAGTGTTCGCCAAGTGGTTCTGGCATAGTCGGCAGGTGATTTTGGCATGTCCGGCAGGTGGTTCAGGCGAGTTGAGCAGGTGGTTCCAACGTGCTTGGCAGGTGCTTCCGGCGTCTCCGGCACGTGTTTCTGGCACATGTGACAGGTGGTTCCGGCATGCCCGAAAGGTGATTCCGGTCTGTCCGCTAGGTGGTTGCAGCCTGCACGGCATGTGGTTCTGGTACGTCTCAGAGGTGGTTGCGCATGCCCAACAGGTGATTCCGGACTGTCCGCCACATGGTTCTGGCACGTCTGAGAGGTGGTTCCGGCATGCCCGGCAGGTCATCCCAGAGAGTCCTCCAAGTGGTTCTGGCATAACACGCAGGTGATTTTGGCGTGTCTGGCAGGTTGTTCCGTTGTGCTTGGCAGGTGGTTCAGGCTTGGCCGGCAGGTGGTTCCAGACTGTCCAGGACGTGTTTCCAGCTTCTCCGGCAGGTGGTTCTGGTACGTCTGAGAGGTGGTTCCGCCATGGCTGGCAGGCGATTCCGGACCGTCCCCCAGGTGGTTCTGGCATAGCCAGCAGTTGATATTGGCCTGTCCGGCAGGTGGTTCCAGCAAGTCGAACAGGTGGCTCCGGCGTTCTTGGCAGGTGGTTCCGGTCTGTCCGGTAGGTGTTTCCGGCGTGTCTGGCACGTGCTTCCGGCACGTCTGAGAGGTGGTCTCGGCATGCGCGGCAGGTGATTCCGTAGTGTCCGCCAGGTGGTTCTGGCGTACCCGGCAGGTGATTTTGGCGTGTCCGGCAGGTGTTTCTGGCGAGTCGAGCAGGTGGCTCCGGCATGCTCGGCAGGTGCTTCCGGCGTCTCCGGCACTCGGTTCTGGTGTGTCTGAGAGCTGATTCCGGCATGTCCGGCAGATGATTCCGGAGTGTCCGCCAAGTGGTTCTGGCATAACCAGCAGGTGATTTTGGCGTGTCAGGGAGGTGGTAGCGGTGAGTCGAGCAGGTGGTTCCGGCGTGCTCAGCAGGTGGTTCAGGCGGTTCTGGCAGGTGGTATCCGTCTGTTCGGGGTGTGGTTCCAGCATCTCATGAACACGTTTCTGGCACGTCTGAGATGTGGTTCCAGCCGGCCCGACAGGTGTTTCCGCAGTGTCCGCCAAGCGGTTCTGGCGTAGTTGGCAGGTGATTTTGGCATGACTGGCAGGTGGTTCCAGCAAGCCTGGCAGGTGATTCCAAAGTGTTCACCAACTGGTTGTGGCGTAGCCGGCAGGTGATTTTTGCGTGATCGGCAGGTGGTTCTGGCGAGTCGAGCAGGTGGTTCCGGCGTGCTCGGCTGGTGCTTCCGGGGTCATTGGCACGGGGTTCTGGCATGTCTGAGAGGTGGTTCCTGCATGCCCGGCAAGTGATTCCGGAGTGTTCGCCAAGTGGTTCTGGCATAGTCGGCAGGTGATTTTGGCATGTCCGGCAGGTGGTTCAGGCGAGTTGAGCAGGTGGTTCCAACGTGCTTGGCAGGTGCTTCCGGCGTCTCCGGCACGTGTTTCTGGCACATCTGACAGGTGGTTCCGGCATGCCCGAAAGGTGATTCCGGTCTGTCCGGTAGGTGGTTCCAGCCTGCAAGGCATGTGGTTCTGGTACGTCTCACAGGTGGTTGCACATGCCCAACAGGTGATTCCGGACTGTCCGCCACATGGTTCTGGCACGTCTGAGAGGTGGTTCCGGCATGCCCGGCAGGTCATCCCAGAGAGTCCTCCAAGTGGTTCTGGCATAACACGCAGGTGATTTTGGCGTGTCTGGCAGGTTGTTCCGTTGTGCTTGGCAGGTGGTTCAGGCTTGGCCGGCAGGTGGTTCCAGACTGTCCAGGACGTGTTTCCAGCTTCTCCGGCAGGTGGTTCTGGTACGTCTGAGAGGTGGTTCCGCCATGGCTGGCAGGCGATTCCGGACCGTCCCCCAGGTGGTTCTGGCATAGCCAGCAGTTGATATTGGCCTGTCCGGCAGGTGGTTCCAGCGAGTCGAACAGGTGGCTCCGGCGTGCTCGGCAGGTGGTTCCGGTCTGTGCGGTAGGTGATTCCGGCGTGTCCGGCACGTGCTTCCGGCACGTCTGAGAGGTGGTTCCGGCATTCGCGACAGGTGATTTCGGAGTGTCCGCCAGGTGGTTCTGGCGTACCCGGCAGGTGATTTTGGCGTGTCCGGCAGGTGTTTCTGGCGAGTCGAGCAGGTGGCTCCGGCATGCTCGGCAGGTGCTTCCGGCGTCTCCGGCACGTGGTTCTGGTGTGTCTGAGAGCTGGTTCCGGCATGTCCGGCAGATGATTCCGGAGTGTCCGCCAAGTGGTTCTGGCATACCCGGCTGGTGATTTGGGCATGTCAGGTAGGTGGTTCCGGCGAGTCGAGCAGGTGGCTCCGGCGTGCTCGGCAGGTTGTTCAGACGGGTCTGGCAGGTGTTTTCCGTCTGTTCGGGGTGTGGTTCCAGCATCTCATGCACATGGTTCGGGCACGTCTGAGATGTGGTTCCGGCCGGCCCGACAGGTGTTTCCACAGTTTCCGCCAAGTGGTACTGGCGTAGTTGGCAGGTGATTTTGGCATGACCGGCAGGTGGTTCCAGCAAGCCCGGCATGTGATTCCGAAGTGTTCCCCAACTGGTTGTGGCGTAGCCGGCAGGTGATTTTTGCGTGTCCGGCAGGTGGTTCTGGCGAGTCGAGCAGGTGGTTCCGGCGTGCTCGGCAGGTGCTTCCGGGGTCATTGGCACGTGGTTCTGGCATATCTGAGAGGTGGTTCCGGCATGCCCGGCAGGTGATTCCGGAGTGTTCGCCAAGTGTTTCCGGCGTAGCCGGCAGGTGAGTTTGCATGTCCAGCGGTCGTTCCGGCGGGTCGAGCCGGTGGTTCCGGCGTGTCCGGCAGGTGGTTCCGGTCTGTCCGGCAGGTGGTTCTGTGGTGTCCGGCACGAGGTTCAGTCTGAGAGGCTGTGCCGGCATGCCCCTCACGTGATTCCGGCTTGTCCCCGAAGTGGTGCTGGTGTAGCGGGCAGGTGATTTTGGCGTGTCCGGCAGGTGGTTCAGGCGAGTTGAGCAGGTGGTTGCGACGTGCTCGGCAGGTGCTTCCGGCGTCTCCGGCACGTGTTTCTGGCACATCTGACTGGTGGTTCCGGCATGCCCAAAAGTTGATTCCGGTCTGTCCGGTAGGTGGTTCCGGCGTGCACGGCACGTGGTTCTGGTACGTCTCAGAGGTGGTTGCGTATGCCCACCAGGTGATTCCGGACTGTCCGCCACGTGCTTCTGGCACGTCTGAGAGGTGGTTCCAACATGCCCGGCAGGTCATTTCGGAGAGTCATCCAAGTGGTTCTGGCGTAGCCCGCAGGTGATTTTGGCGTGTCCGGCAGGTGGTTCAGGCATGGCCGTCACGTGGTTCCAGTCTGTCCAGGACGTGTTTCCAGCTTCTCCGGCAGGTGGTTCTGGTACGTCTGAGAGGTGGTTCCGCCATGGCTGGCAGGTGATCCCGGACTGTCCCCCAGGTGGTTCTGGCATAGCCAGCAGTTGATATTGGCCTGTCCGGCAGGTGGTTCCAGCGAGTCGAACAGGTGGCTCCGGCGTGCTCGGCAGGTGGTTCCGGTCTGTCCGGTAGGTGATTCCGGCGTGTCCGGCACGTGCTTCCGGCACGTCTGAGAGGTGGTTCCGGCATGCGCGACAGGTGGTTTCGGAGTGTCCGCCAGGTGGTTCAGGCGTACCCGGCAGGCGATTTTGGCGTGTCCGGCAGGTGTTTCTGGCGAGTCGAGCAGGTGGCTCCGGCATGCTCGGCAGGTGCTTCCGGCGTCTCCGGCACTTGGTTCTGGTGTGTCTGAGAGCTGGTTCCGGC